>NC_073412.1:1167500-1282500 GCF_028641065.1 Leucoraja erinaceus | reverse complement strand
TGAGCACAGTGGCACAGCGGGAGGAACCCAGTTCGATCCCAACCCCGGGTGCTTTGCGCATACTCCCTGAGAAAAGTTTTTCACTGTACCTCGGTACACGTGACAATAAAATGAACTGCACTGTGGGTTTCCCCCGGGTGCTCTGGTTTCCTCCCACATCCCCACTCAGCGGGTAAGGCAACGGGTGACGACCCTTCTTCTTCATACATATATATGTTTGTACGTCTGAAGAAGTGTCTCGATCCGAAACGTCACCCATTCCTTCTCTTGAGAGATGCTGCCTGTACTTGGCAGTGGAGTGTCTGGAGTTAGTTTAGAGATACAGCGAGGAAACAGGCCCTTCGGCCCACCCAGCGTTCCCTGCACACCAACACTATCCTACACACACTAGGGACAATTTAAAAGAAAAATGACTAAGCCAATTAACCTACACTGTACGTTTTTGGAGTGAGGGAGGAAACCGAAGATCTCGGAGAATATATATATATATACACACACACACAAATATACATATACACACACACACATGTACACACACAAACACATGTACACACACACACACACACACACACATACACACACACACACACACACGTACACACACACACACACATGTACACACACACAACACATGTACACACACACACACACACGTACACACACAAACACACGTACACACAAACACACACACACACACACACACACACACATGTACACACACACACACATATGTACACACACACACACACACACACACACACATGTACACACACACACACACACACACAAACACATGTACACACACACACCCACGCACACACACACACACACACACACACACACACACACGTACACACACACACACACACACACACACACACACACACACACACACACACGTACACACACACACGTACACACATACACGTACACACACATACACACACACACACACACACACACATGAAAACAAACAATAATAGTGCAAAGACACAAAACCAGTGCCCTCGTCTATGTAGTTCAGAGCTTATTGGAGGTCCATGCCAAGATGAGGTCAGCCCTGGGGACTGGCCGAACACGGCCATAAATGGACATCTTGCATTCCTTCCCTGGCACCCTGTCTGGGCCGGAGTGGACGCTGGTTCTGACGTCGGCACCGGCTGGAGATCGGCAGTGCCGCCACCACTGGGCGGTCAGTCACTGATGCCCACACCCCAGCCCAGCACTGTCCACCCGAGAGGCTCATCCACACACTCACGTACACACTCACACAACACACACTCGTACACACTCACATACACGTACACACACAAGCGCGCACGCACGTACACTCACACACAAACATGAACACACTCACACACACGTACACACACATACTCATGTACTCACACATACACACGCGTACACACACACTCACGTACACACTCACACACAGGACTCACATTCACCCTTCGACACATCTTCTCCAGAGCAGCTTGTTCCCAGCAACCAGCAGGCTGTTGAACACTATACACCAACCTCAGCAACCACCATCTACTCCGCACTGGGTTCTGGAGATACTGTGTGCTGGGTCCGCTGGGTGACGGGGGCCTTACCTGAGCTTTCTCCCTCTTGGTCCTGATGAGCATCTCCTGGTAATGTTCAGCCACGGGCGGTGACACGTCAGCCAGCTTGGCGCTGGGCAACAGCAGGGCCTCCAGGGTCTTGCGGGCATCTCCTTCATCCACTGCATCGTTGATCAGGCCGATCGCCATGATCCCTGCAGGATGAGAGGGTCACGTCACGTCACGTCACACATCCGTCACCTTCCTGGGCAGCCCCTTGAGGACCAAGCCCAGGGTACGAGAGGCCCCTGACCCCCTCTCCCCACATCACCCACCCCGGACACCAATGTGAGTGTGGCTGCAGTACAACAATCACACACACCTCCCCCATAGAGATGGAGTGAGCTGTAACTGTGACCACACAGAGCCCCTGCTGCTTCCCCATGGGGGCTGGGTGTATCAGGGATAGGGATAGTTTAGAGACCGTCCTTTTATTCTGAGGCTGTGCCCTCTGGTACCAGACTCTGCCACTGGTGCGGCACGATGGCGCAGCGGTAGAGCTACTGCCTCACAGCGCCAGAGACCCGGGTTCGATCCTGACTACGGGTGCTGTCTGTATGGAGTTTACACGTTCTCCATGTGACCTGCGTGGGTTTTGTCCGGGTGCTCCGGTTTCCTCCCACACTCCAAGGATGTACAGGTTTGTAGGTTAATTGGCTTCTGTAAATTGTAAATTGCCCTGTGTGTGTGTGTGTGTGTGTGTGTGTGTGTGTGTGTGTGTGTGCGTGCGCGTGTGTGTGTGCGTGAGTGTGTGTGTGTGTGTGTGTGTGTGCGTGTGTGTGTGTGTGTGTGTGTGTAGTGTGTGTGTGTGTGTGTGTGTGTGTGTGTGTGTGTGTGTGTGTGTGTGGGTGTGTGTGTGTGTGTGTGTGTGCGAGTGTGTGTGTGTGTGTGGGTGTGCGTGCGTGGGCGGGGGGGGGATGTAATGCATCCTTGTATTGTGTTGGTGGAAAGAACTGCAGGTGCCGGTTCAAACTGAGGGCACAAAAAACTGGAGTAACTCAGCGGGGCAGGCAGCATCTCTGGAGAGTTCGCCCCACCTCTGAAGAAGGGTCTCCACCCGAAACGTCAACCACTCCTTCTCTCGGAGATGCTGCCTGTCCCGCTGAGTTACTCCAGCTTTTTGTGTCTATCTTGTGGTGGTGGGAGTGAGTTTTTTAAATAATTTCGTATTGTAACTAGTATTATAAATACTTGAATAATTGTATTTCTGGTTTAGAAACAAGAGCATGAGTTCCCTCACTCCCATGGCTGTCAGTAGCGGCTGTCTGTCTGTCTGTCTGTCTGTCTGTCTGTATGTCTGTCACGCCAGCGGCTTGCAACACATCTCCGTGACCTTGTACAACAATCTCAGCAGCTACCTCGTGGACATCCATGGACTGGCCGACCGACCGCACCTTGCTACAACCACCAACAGCTCCACACCTGCCGACATTCCACCAGGGAACCAGTCCGACAGGATCTAGATCCGGCCCCTCCTCAACAAACCGCTTACATCACGCAGAAACAAAGATCCACAGATGCTGGTTTATACCAAAGACCAACACATAGTCAGGGGTTACGGGGAGAAGGCAGGAGAATGGGGTTAAGAGGGGAAGACAGATCAGCCATAATTGAATGGCGGAGGAGACTTAATGGGCAGTATCCTATCACTTATCAAGAGAGAGCTCTTAAAAACAGCGGAGTCAGGGGATATGGGGAGAAGGCAGGAACGGGGTGCTGATTTGGGATGATCAGCTATGATCACATTGAATGGCGATGCTGGCTCGAAGGGCCGAATGGCCTACTCCTGCACCTATTGTCTATTATGACCTTATAGTGCTGGAGCAACTCAGCGGTTCAGGCAGCATCTTTACTGCCTTGTGGTGTGGTTACGGGGAGAACATACCATCTACATAGACCAGTAGTCGGGATCGAACCCGGGTCTACTGCTCTGCGCCACCATGCAGACCAAATCCTTGCCTTAAAGAATACCCATTGACTTGGCCTCTGCAGCCTTCTGTGGCAATGAATTCCACCCTCTGACTAACAACGTTCCTTCTCGTCTAAAGGAACTTCTGAGGCGGTGCCCTCTGGTCCGAGACTCTTGCAGCACTTACAGGTTTATAGGTTAATTGGCTTGGTGTAAATGGAAACCAATCCTAGTGATGCACAGATTCTCTTGCCCAGAGTAGGGGAATCCAGAACCAGAGGACATCGGTTTAAGGTGAAGGGGGAAAGATTTAATAGGAATTCACACAAAGGGTGGTGGGTGTATGGAACAAGCTGCCAGAGGAGGTGGGTTGAGGCTGGGACTATCCCAACATTTAAGAAACAGTTAGACAAAAGTGCTGGAGAAACTCAGTGGGTGCAGCAGCATCAAAGGAGCGGAAATAGGCAACGTTTTGGGCCGAACCCCTTCTTCAGGCTGTTAAGAAACAGTTAGACAGGTACATGGATAGGACAGGTTTGGAGGGATATGGGCCAAATGCAGGCAGGTGGGACTAGTGTAGCTGGGACATGTTGGCCGGCACAGACTCGGTGGGCTGAAGGGCCTGTTTCCACGCTGGAAACATAGAAAATAGCAGGAGTAGGCCATTCGGCCCTTCGAGCCTGCACCTTATTAATCTAAAAACCAAACTAAACTAGTGGAAGCCTCATCTCCAGGTGCAGTCTATCTGGGCTTCAACAGGTGTGCAGCCGTCCGCAGGTAACCCTGACCAGCAGGTGAGGTCCACTCACTGTCATGTTCCTCCTGGACCACGGTGTTGACTTGGTCTACTGAGCCCTGGATGTCGTTCCAGGTGATAAACTCGTTGCCATCTTCCTGGGCTTTGGCCTTCAGTCTCAGCAGCTCATCCACGTACCTGCGGGACACAACCCAGCCCGTCACAAGGGGAGGGGCGAGGTGGGGGGAGTGCGTGAGGGTCTCCACCTCTGTGTGATGCCCTGGTCCACGTTGGTGAGGGTGGGGGGGGGGGGAGGACAGGGGTGGGGGAGGGTAGGGAGTGAGTGAGGGTCCCCACCTCTGTGCTTTGCCCTGGTCCACGTTGGTGAGGGGGGAGGGGGGGGGGGGGGGAGGAGGGGCGGGGGAGGGGCTGGGTGGGGATGGGGGAGGGGAGCGAGGCCGGGCGGGGGAGGGGAGGGGAGGAGTGCGTGAGGGTCCCACACCTCTGTGCGTTGCCCTGGTCCATGTTGGTGAGGGGGGGGGGGAGGGGAGAGGGGAGCGGCAGGACGGGGTGGGGGAGGGGCGAGGCCGGGCGGGGGAGGGGTGGAGTGCGTTTGAGGGTCCCACCTCTGTGCGTTGCCCTGGTCCACGTTGGGGGGAGCCCGGTGGGGGGAGGTTGTCCAGCAGCCTCACACCTCGTTGCTGTCTCCGGCCTCCAGTGCACGGTTAATCAGGGCCACGGACGGACGATAGCATCTCCACGGCAACCACCAGCTCCGTGTGTGTCAGCTTCCCCTGGGCCCAGACAGCACGGATATTCAGCACACGGTACAGGGGGGGGGGCCAGGGGAGCCTCAAGGCACCCACTCGCGGAGGGGCCTCTCCCCTCCACCTCACTTTCCCCTCATGCCCCTGAGGGTCCCCCCTTACCTTGCCTTGCCCTGGTCCACGTTGGTCCCCCTCCCCCGGTCACTTCTCCCTCCAGCAGCCTCCACACCACCGTTGCATCCATTCTCCCATGGCATCCAGTCACCACGCTTGTCTGAGGGCCACGGTGTGACAGTGTGTGTGTGTGTGTGTGTCCACGTGTGCCACCAGTGTGTGTGTGTTCCCCCCTGTGCCCGTGTGCACGGATATTGCACACGTGTGCGTGAACCGTGTGCCCCGCCTGTGTGTCACCCCTGTCGTGTGATGTGTCTGTGTGTGTGCCCGTGTGTGTGTGTGTGTTCCCTCTGTGTGTGTGCAGTGTGTGTGTGTGCCCGTGTGTGTGTGTGCCCCTGTGTGTGTGCCCGTGTGTGTCACGTGTGTGAGTCCGGTTTGTGTGTGGTGTGTGTGTGGTTTTTGGGTGTGTGTGTGTTTGTGTTGTGTGTGTTGTGATGTTGTGTGTGTGCCCGTGTGTGTGTGTGTATGTGTGTGCCCGTGTGTGTGTGCCCGTGTGTGTGTGTGTGTGCCGTGTGTGTGTGCCCTGTGTGTGTGTATGTGTGTGAGTAAGTGTGTGTGTGTGTGTGTGTGCCCGTGTGTGTGTGTGCCCGTGTGTGTGTGCGCGTGTGTGTGTGTGTGTGTGCGTGTGTGTGTGTGTGCCCGTGTGTGTGTGTGTGTGTGTGTGTGTGTGTGTGTGTATGTGTGCCCGTGTGTGTGTGTGTGTGTGTGTGTGTGTGTGTGTGTGTGTGCCCGTGTGTGCCCCGTGTGTGTGTGTGTGTGTGCCCGTGTGTGCGTGCGTGCGTGTCCGTGTTTGCTCCCATGTGTGCCTCACCTCTGGGCTCTGCTGTTGCAGGGTGCTCAGCTCCTGCTGGTACAGGTTGGCAGCAAAGGGGTACACCGGTGGTAACTGAGCCTCGGGGTTCATCAGCTCCGTCATCGTCTGCTCCGCGACGCCGCTCCGGACGGCAGCGTTGATGCGAGACACGGCCTCCAGCACTGCCAGACACGGGGGAGGGGAGGGGAGGGGAGGGGCAGGACGGGGTCAATATGTAAACGTAGAACATCAGGCAGCACCACGGTGCAGCGAGTTACTGCTTCACAGCGCCAGAGACCCCGGTTCCATCCTGACTACGGGCGCTGTCTGTGTGGAGTGTGTACGTTCTCCCTGTGGCCCGCGTGGGTTTACTCCGGGTGCTCCGGTTTCCTCCCACACTCCAAAGACGTGCAGGTTTGTAGGTCCACTGGCTTGGTATAAATGTGTCCCTAGTGTGTAGGATAGTGTTAGTGTAAGGGGATCGCTGGTCGGCGCGGACCTGGTGGGCCAAAGGGCCTGTTTCTGCGCTGTATCTCTAAACTAAACAGCCAGGCCCTGCTGACCACTGAACGGGCCTTCAACAGCCAGCCTGTAGTCACGCCCACCTCACTGTGGCCCTTGCACTTTTTTAAAAATCTGCACTTTCCTTTCAGCTGTAACAGCATATTGTGCACGTAGTATTTTCCCCCCCCCCCCCCCCCCCACAGTGCGCCCCTCCCTCACTCCCCGCCCCTGTGCTGGTAGTGTGGTAATGCCACAGAGGCTCATCACATGACGTGACGGGGAGTGGGGTAGCATGGCTCAGGTGAGGGGCAGAATGGTCTGTCGCCCTGTGTCTGTGGCAGCAAAAACTCACGCTTCTTGAAGCGCAGGGCATCGGTGTTGGCCTGCTCCACTCCGAGTTGTAGCTCCTCCTTTGTCAGCTGCTCGCTGGAGCCCTGCTCCTGAGGCAAGAGGGACAACATCAGCCCACATCTGCCCAATCTGTGAGATGCTGCCTCACAGCGCCAGGGACCCCGGTTCAATCCTAACTACGGGTGCTGTCTGTGTGGAGTGTGTACGTTCTCCCCGTGACCCTGTGGGTTTTCCCCAGTTGGCCCACACTCCGAAGCCGTGCAGGTTTGTAGGTGAATTATGCTGGAAGGAACTGCAGATGCGGGTTTAAACCGAAGGTAGACACAGAGTGCTGGAGTAACTCAGCGGGACAGGCAGCATCACTGGAGAGAAGGAATGGGTGACGTTTCGGGTCGGGACCCTTCTTCACACTGGTTAGGGGCTAAGGGGAACCAGAGATATAGATGATGATGTAGAGAGATAAAGAACAATAAATTAAAGATATGCAAAAAAGTTACAATGATAAAGCAGGCCGTTGTTAGCTGTTTGTTGGGTGAAAACCAACAAACAGTTCATTCAGAAGTAGATTCTACAGTAGGTTCATTGGCTTTGGGAAAGTGAATTGTAAACTATTTCTAGTGTGCAGGGATCGCTGGACGGCACGGACTTGGTGGGTTTCTCTGCATTGTATCCCTTCACTCCACACTCACCTGGACCTTGAGCTGCTTGTCGGCGGTCAGCTGCTTGAGGTACCAGTCAGAGTTCTCTGCCTCCACCCCTCGCAGGGCCAGCTGTGGAGATCTCAGGGTGTTGTAGAGAGCCAGAGCATCCCCTCTCTCCAGCGCATCATCCACATTGTTCAGGCGCCGCTGCACTGCAATGGGGAGGACAGCCGGTAGCTCAGACCATCAGTTGTGTGTGTGTGTGTGTGTGTGTGTGTGTGTGTGTGTGTGTGTGTGTGTACGTGTGTGTGTGTGTATGTGTGTGTGTGTGTATACGTGTGTGTGTGTGTGTGTGTGTACGTGTGTGTGTGTGTATACGTGTGTGTGTGTGTGTGTGTGTATAAATGTGCGTGTGTATATACATGTGTGTATACATGTATGTGTGTACGTGCGTGTGTATAAATGTATGTGTGTGTGTGTATACATGTATGTGTGCGTATGTGTATATACGTGTGTGTGTGTATACATGTATGTGTGTGTGTGTGTATATACATGTATGTGTGGGTGTGTATACATGTGTGTGTGTGCGTGTGTATATATATATGTGTGTGTGTGTGTGTGTATGTGTGTGTGTGTGTATGTGTGTGTGTGTGTGTGTGTGTGTATGTGTGTGTGTGTGTGTGTGTGTGTATGTGTGTGTGTGTGTGTGTGTGTGTGCGTGTGTGTGTGTGTGTGTGTGTGTGTGTGTCTGTCTGTGTGTGGTGTAGATTCTATAATATATACTGAACTATATTTTGCTTGTTATATTGTGTACAGAGTGAGAATGTCATTGTTCCAGTGTTGTGTTTGTGACGGGCGACAATAAACCACTCTCGACTCTTGAAGTAACAAAAGTGACGTAAATTCCAGCACGGGCTGGAGATGGGAATGGAGGGAATGCAAGTGCTGCAGGCGGGCGAGCGGGCGGGCGGGATTGGCGGGCAGGACTGGCAGGCGGGCTGGGGTGGTGTGCGGGACTGGCAGGCGGGCTGGGATGGATTGGGAAACTACGCTGACGGATGTGACAGTGCACAGGCTGCACCAGTTGCAGTAACATTACATCCCTTTACAACACAGGAAGAGCGGCCCAACCACAGCTTACTGAAACTACAGATCACATCTACTCGCAGGAGAAGACCTATAAAGCCAGAGAGAGAGCAATCTGCCAGAGCATCGACAATTCAGCAAAGGATGATTGCAAACTGACACAGCATGGAAACAGGCCCTTCGGCCCACCGAGTCCATGCCTACCATTGATCACCCGCTCACACTAGTTCTGTTAACCCACTTTTGCTTTGGGAGAGACAGAGATGGAGAGGCAGTGAGAGAGAGAGAGGGGGAGAGGAGAGAGAGAAAAAATGACAGAGGGAGAGAGGAGTGTGAGAGAGATAGAGAGAGAGAGAGAGAGAGAGAGAATGAATGACAGAGAGAGGAGACAGAGGGATGGAGAGGGAGGGAGAGCGAGGGAGGAGGGAGGGAGGGAGGGAGGGGAGAGGCAGCCTCTGTGCTCCATCTGTGACCGGCACCAGACCCAGGGGCTGTCCCTTGTCGTGCGGTTGCCACAGCAGCTGGCTCTTTACACTGATGCGCCGGGACTGTGGCGTGGGCCAGGCATGATGCGAGCTGCCCAGACACCCACCCCGCCAAAGTCCAAGCCTGCCCAACCTCTCCCTGTAGCTCACGCCCTCCTCCTCTGTCAGAGGGTGGTTTGTAGTCAGAGGGTGGTGAATCTGTGGGATTCTTTGCCAGAGAAGGCCGTGGAGTAAGTCAGTGGATAATTTTAAGGCAGAGATAGATTCTTGATTAGTGCGGGTGTCAGGGGTTATGGGGAGAAGGCAGGAGAATGGGGTTAGGAGGGAGAGATGGATCAGCCATGATTGAATAGCGGAGTAGACTTGATGGGCCGAATGGTCAAATTCTGCTCTTATCACCTATGACCTGTTGGCCACTGGGCAGCAGTGGTTCGTCAACATGTGATTCTGGGCTGTTGGACTGTGTGAACATCACAGCCCCTCCCTGTCACGGCTCACAGTGCCACAGTTTAAGAATAAGGGGTAAGCCATTCAGAACGGAGAGGAGGAAACACTATTTCTCACAGAGAGTGGTGAGTGTGGAATTCTCTGCCTCAGAGGGCGGTGGAGGCCGGTTCTCTGGATGCTTTCAAGAGAGAGCTAGATAGGGCTCATAAAAATAGCGGAGTCAGGGGATATGGGCAGAAGGCAGGAACGGGGTACTGATTGGGGATGATCAGCCATGATCACATTGAATGGCGGTGCTGGCTCGAAGGGCTGAATGGCCTCCTCCTGCACCTATTGTCTATTGACTCCACAGACACCAACAGTGCTCGGGGGTGGCCTGATGTCGCCCCTCCCCCCCGGCTGTGGTCCCAGCTGCCCTGTGTGTGTGGAGTGAGGTAGGAGGGAGGGAGAGAGACGGAGGGTGCCCTGGGCCGGGAGCTGGCTTTAGAGTACACA
Source organism: Leucoraja erinaceus (assembly GCF_028641065.1). NCBI lineage: Eukaryota > Metazoa > Chordata > Chondrichthyes > Rajiformes > Rajidae > Leucoraja > Leucoraja erinaceus. Next base: position 1,272,508 of record NC_073412.1, on the reverse strand, counting down.
CTTACCGTTGACCTTGTTGACATTGCCCTGGATCTCAGCCTGGGTCAGCAGCTCCTCATAAACATCCCGCTCACTGTCCGGGCTCCCGGGCACCTCCTGCAGAGTTCAACACACACACAAGCTACTCATCTCCACTCTTCACCCTCCTGATCCCCAAACTACCTGCCTGCCAGGGTCACACCCCGGATCTGACCCCCGCTAAACACACACACACACACACACACACAGCTGAGTGATAGAGCAAGGCAGCACTGTGTACAACATTCCTCTCACACACACACAGCACTGTGAACACCACCTGCCCTCTGTTACACATACACACTGTACATATGCACGCACACACACACAGTGCACATTCCAATCAATCAATCAATCAATCAAAGATGTTATTGCCATCCCTCTTAAAGTCCCTCATTGTTTCCCTCATACACATCCACTTCCCCAGTACACACACAGTTACACACATACGTACACACGTACACACACTCCTACACGTACACACACTCATGTACTCACACACGTACACATACTGGTACACACACACTACACACACACACACACACACACATGTACACATACACACTGGTACACACACTCGTGTACACACACACACACTCGTGTACACACACACACACACACTCGTGTACACACACACGTACACATACTGGTACACACACACTCGTGTACACACACACACACACACACACACACACACGTACACATACTGGTACGCACACATACACGTACACGGTTACACACATCCCCAGGTATACGTGCCCCCCCCCCCCTGGGCACACACAGCCGTAGCGCTGGTGGTGAGGAGGTCCCCACCTTGTTGTGGGCGTTGCCTGCCTTCTGCCGCTTGGCGTTGGCCAGAGTGAGCTGGTACTGCTCGCTCTCACTCTCGTCCAGGTTCACCAACAGGGCGTTGGGATTCTTCATGGCCACCATGGTGTCGGCAGCCGCTCCACGCTCCACTGCATCATTGATGGCAATGACAGCAGCGTGCACTGTGGGGGGGGGAGAGAGACGACACAGGGGGTCAGCCCATGGCTGCACGCTTCTCCCCACCCCCCTCAACACCTCCCATGTCCAACAGCCCCCACCCTCAGCTCCCACATCTATTGTCAATGGCCTCTGATTCACCCCAAACTGAACCCTCACACCATCCATGATATAGTACCCCCTCACCCCCCTCCCTGACTCTGTACCCCCTCCCCCCATGGCCCCCAACACCCATCCCTGGCCCCTTCCCGCCTCTGTACCCCCAACCCTACAGCCATGACCCCCCCCCCCCCCCCCCCCACTCACGGGCAGCTTCGTCCACGGACAGCTCATTGGCCAGGATGCCCCCCGATCTTGCTGAAGGCCGGCATCTGGATCCCGTACTTCTCCAGCTCACTCTTCATGTTGTTGATCTCCTCCTCTGGAACGCAGGCAGCGGGGAGGCGTTAGGAAGGCTTGCTCTCCCCGACACCCACTGCCCCTCACCTACCCACCCACTGTGTGTACACGTGTCTGTCTAGGTGTGCGGGTCTGTGCACGCGCGCGTTTGTGTGTGTGTATTTGTGTGTGTACCTGTGTGTGTGTGTGTGTGTGTGTGTGTGTGTGTACCTATGTGTGTGTGTGTGTGTGTGTGTGTACCTGTGTGTGTGTGTACCTGTGTGTGTGTGTGTACCTGTGTGTGTGTGTGTGTGTGTGTGTGTGTGTACCTGTGTGTGTGTGTGTGTGTGTGTACCTCTGTGTGTGTGTGTGTGTGTGTGTACCTGTGTGTGTGTGTGTGTGCGTGTGTGTGTGCGTGTACCTGTGTGTGTGTGTGTGTGTGTGTGTGTACCCGTGTGTGTGTGTGTGTGTACCTGTGTGTGTGTGTGCGTGTGTGTGTGTGTGTGTGTGCGTGTGTGTGTGTGTGTGTGTGTATATATGTGTGTGTGTGTGTGTGTGTGTCTCACCAGCGTGTACCTTAAGTATCCCCACCCTGTGGTCAGTGTGTGTGTGTGACCTACACCAGACCCCATGTCCAGTCTGTGCTCCTCACCTGTGAACACCACTTTCCCGTAAAGGTCTTGGATCTGTGGGGCCAGTCCCAGTTTGAAGAGATACAGACTGCAGGGGAAGCAGAGGGGGAGATATTAAAGCTCATCTGCATTTCTGTAGCACCCGTCACGTCCCTTGCAGGACCTCCCAAGAAATCCTTACTTCATTTTAAATACTTTTAGACAAAGCTTTTATCATGACAATAGGGACCAACTTGATGCACCTCCAACGAGTTAAAAACGAGATTTAGAATTTTAATTTTTATATTCTTCAGTTTAATTTATTAACGACAACTAAAGTTGAAACAATAAAATGTATTAATTAAACTCGGTGTTCAGGACTGCAGCTTCGAAGACAGACACAAAATGCTGGAGTAACTGAGCGGGACAGGCGGCATCTCTGGAGAGAAGGAATGGGTGACGTTTCGGGTCAAGACCTTTCTTCAGGGTGTCAGCCTGTAGCAGGAGGCCACGAGTGACCCCGGGGGGAGATGCAGACAGTCGTCCTGGCATTTGCTGACGGCAATGAATGGGGTCTGGCAGCAGCAGCGAGAAACTGCTGGCCCCACAGCAGGAAGTGGCTGTGTGAGTGCACACACTGTGGCTTTGTGTGGCCCTCTCCTCCCTCAGCAGCCCGCACATTAACACTATCCTACACACACACACACACACACACTGGGGACAATTTAATATGACACCAAGCCAATTAACCACAAACCTGCACCACTTTGGAGTGCGGGAGGAAACCAGATCCTGGAGAAAACCAATGCAGGGTCAGAGGGAGAACGTGCAAACTCTGTGCAGGCAGCACCCGTAGTCAGGATCGAACCCGGGCCTTTGGCACTGTAAGGCAGCAACTCTACCGCTCAGAGGTGTATTGGAGGAGTATAAAACCATGAGGGGAATAGATAGGGTGAATGCACAGACTGGGAGAATGAGGAATGAAAAGGCATGTGGTTATGGTGAGAGGGGAAAGATTTCTTAGGAAACTGAGGGACAATTCTTTTTACACAGAGGGTGGTGGGTGTATGGAACGGGCTGCCAGAGGAGGTAGTTGAGGCAGGGCCTGTATGATGCCATGTCCTGGTTGGGTTGCTCCCAGGCCTGGCTGAGCTGGCCATCCGCGAGTCAGGGCACCAGGCGGAAGAGGGCTTTGCCTGGGCCAGCTGCCTGCCCCTTTAACGGGGTTACAACCACCCGTGCCCGGCTGGTATTGGAGAGGGTGGCAATATTTGTAACATGGTTGTTTGTAATTTAATATGTGACTGAATAATGGCTGGAAGACCAAGATTTTCCTGTTGAAATGGGATGCAGGGGATTTGTTGCTACATCTATGACCAGGCTATTAAAGAAAATGGAGGTGAGGGGTCGCTCCCTCCAACAAGCAATCAAGTCATTATCAAATTCTGCAGACAAAAGCAGCAGTTGGATTTGGATCAAAAGGGGAAACAACAATTGGGCTGCAAGATGGAGGGTATGGAATTGAGGGGGTGGTAACTGGGACGCCAGGTATCACCGTTGAGCCCTCTGGAGATGTTGTGGGCTTATCAATGAAACGTCAAAGGAGGAGGGGAGCCCACCTGATGACCCATTATTTTTTTCACACAGAGAGTGGTGAATCTGTGGAATTCTCTGCCACAGAAGGTAGTTGAGGCCACACAGTTCATTGGCTATATTTAAGAGGGAGTTAGATGTGGCCCTTGTGGCTAAAGGGATCAGGGGGTATGGAGAGAGGGCAGGGATGGGATACTGAATTGGATGATCAGCCATGATCATATCGATTGGCGAATGGTGCAGGCTCGAAGGGCCGAATGGCCTACTCCTGCACCTATTTTCTATGTTTCTATGTCTATGACCCCGATGACGTACCTACCCGACCTTTCACCACTCCAATCCCACTGCAAATAGCAAGAGTGCCGCCTTACTACAGGGATTGAAACATCGAATCCTGTTAGCTCTACTGATTTGGTCATTTCGTAAGTAAATACATTATTTTTAGTACAAAAAAAAGTTATTCAATCCCACACAATTCACACGGGCCAGGCAGCCATACACAGCCAGTAAATCTCCCGCAGGTCAGGCACGGTCCACAGTGGGTGTGTGTACCTGAGAGCGTGGATACAGTAGACACATCGCGGCATGTTCTTACGGTCATATACATCTGTCGTCTCAGGGTAAAATATCTACGGCAAATAAAACAGATAATCGTTAATGAAACAAGGTAAAGGCATCTCGTCGAATCTCATCTGTCCATCTCTCTCACTCTCTCTCTCTCTCACCATCCCTCACTTGCCACTTCTCTCTCTCTCTCTCTCTCTCTGGCAGCAGCCAGGATGGAACCCAGGTCTCTGACGCTCGCTGTGAGGCAGCAGCTCTACCTGCTGTGCCACTGATCTGCCTCACACCACACTAACACTTCTCACAGAGGCAAGGACTATCCACGGGAAGAGAGGGGGGAGACTCCAGCACCGGATGGAATTTACAGGCAGTGACAAACAGTGGCCTTTGGGAGTCAAGAGTTACTCCAGCGCTTTGTATCTTTCTGTAGAGTGATATGGTGTGGAAACAGGCCCTTCGGCCCAACATGTCCCTGGTGTGTTAGTGTGCGGGATTGCTGGTTGGTGCAATTTGTGGGCAATTTTGTGGGCCCAAGGGCCTGTTTCTGCGCTGTATCTCTAAACTAGACTAAACAGCACGGAAACAGGCCCTTCGGCCCAACTTGCCCATACCGGCCAACATGTCCCAGCTACACTAGTCCCACCTGCCTGCGTTTAATCCATATCCCTCCAAACCTGTCCTATCCATGTATCTGTCTAACTGTTTCTTAAACGTTGGGGTAGTCCCAGCCTCAACTACCTTCTCTGGCAGCTCGTACCATACACCCACCACCCCTCAGACTCCTATTAAATCTTTTCCCCATCACCTTAAAAGCCGGCACCTGGAGTTCCTTGTGCCTGCACGCTACCTGTACCTGCAGAGAGCAGGGGCATGAGTTATGACGGGCATCTACCTGCCGCTCACAATGGATGGGAACCCTCACCTTGGGAAGGCCAATGTTGGACATGGCATTGAACCATTGGACGGTGTTGTCCGTGTGTCGAAAATGCAGCCCGCTCGCCTGGTTGAGAGAAGAGAAACATTCACAAGTTATAGGGGATAGAATTAGGCCATTCAGCCCATCGAGTCCTCTCCACCATTCAATCATGGCTGATCTCTGCCTCCTAATTCCATTTTCCTGCCTTCTCCCCAAAACCTTCAACACCCGTTCTAATCAAGAATTTGTCTATCCCTGCCTTAAAAATCTCCACTGACTTGACCTCCACAGCCCTCTGTGGCAATGAGTTCCACAGATTAACTGCCCTCTGACTAAAGAAGTTCCTCCTCACTTCCTTTCGAAAAGAGCGCACTTTAATTCTGAGGCTGTGACCTCTGGTCCTAGACTCTCCGACCAGTTGAAACATCCTCTCCACTCTATCTATGACTTTCATTATGCTGCGTTGAAGGTCCCCCCTCAACCTAAACTCCAGTGAGTACAGGCCCAGTGCTGTCAAACGCTCATCATATGCTAACCCACTCATTCCTGGGATCATTCCTGTAAACCTCCTCTGGACCCTCTCCAGAGCCAGCACATCCTTCCTCAGATATGGGGCCCAAATACGGGGGGTGAGGGTGATGGGTTTATTTAGTTCAGCGATACATGGTGGAAACAGGCCCTTCGGCCCACCAAGTCCGCTCATTAGCACAAACCTACACACACTAGGGACAATTTACACTTATACCAGGTGTACAAACCCAAGCCAACTAACCTACAACAGCTTTGGAGTGCGGGAGGAAACCGAAGATCTTGGAGAAAACCCACGCAGGTCACGAGAACGTGCAAACTCCGTACAGACAGCACCCGAAGCGGAATCAAGGGATACGGGAGGAAAGCAGGAACGGGGTACTGATTGTGGATGATCAGCCATGATCATATGGAATGGCGGTGCTGGCTCGAAGGGCCGAATGTTGACCCAACCCTTCCCGACCCGAAATGTCACCTATTCCTTTTCCTCAGAAGATGCAGTCAGGTGTTGTGTTGGCGAGGGTGGTGGGACATTCCCCGTTGGTCAGTGGCAGGGGCTGCTCCTGGAGACGGGACCATTACCTTGTATCTGGTTTGCTCGCAGTCATAGATCTTCTTGCGTAACACCACCTTGGGACTGAAGAAGTTGCCCAGTTTGGCCAAATACACCCCGTTCCTCAGCCCCTCCTCCAGCTCAGTGGTGGGTGGGAGCTCCTCATCCAAACACGCTTCCATCCAGCTGCAACACAGAGAGAGAGAGAATCATCAGCACGGCACACACACACGCACACACACACACACGCACATGCACGCACGCACACACACACACACGCACACACACACGCACACGCATGCACACACACGCGCGCACACACACACACACACACACAACACACACGCGCGCACACACACACGGCAGCACCGAGCCGGTGACACCGACATTGGGCATATACTCGCTGGAGTCTAGAGGAATGAGGGGGGGGCCCTCGTTGCAACATACAGAATAGTGAAAGGCTTGGATAGTGGATGTGGGGAGGATGTTTCCACTTGTGGGAGAGTCTAGGACTAGAGGTCACAACCTCTCTAGTCCTATCGCAGCCTTTGGTAATGAAGGGAGGAGCTGCAGATGCTGGTTTAATCCGAAGACAAGACAAAAAGCTGGAGTAACTCAGCGGGTCAGGCAGCATCTTCTGGGGAAGAGGAATAGGTGACATTTCGGGTCGGGAAGGGTTGTGTCTGAAGAAGGTTCTCGACACGAAACTGGGCCTCTACTTGCTGGAGTTTTAAAGGGACCTCATTGAAACGTACAGAATAGTGAAAGGCTTGGATAGAGTGGATGGTTTCCACTGGTGGGAGAGTCTAGGACCAGAGGTCGTAGCCTCGTAATTAAAGGACGTTCTTTTAGGAAGGAGATGAGGAAAAATATATTTAGTCAGAGGATATTGAATCTGTGGAATTCATTGCCACAGAAGGCTAAGTGATATTGTGAAGGCAGAGATAGATTCTTGATTAGTGCAGGTGTCAGGGGTTATGGGGAGAGGGCAGGAGAATGGGGTTAGGAGGGAGAGATAGATCAGCCATGATTGAATGGTGGAGTAGACTTGATGGGCCGAATGGCCGAATTCTGCTTCTATTCCTTATGACCTTCTGAGAGACGTGAGAGAGACAGCGAGGGAGAAGTAGTGTGACGGAGAGAGAGAGAGAGAGAGAGATAGATAGACAGGGGAGATTAGTTAATTGTTACGTACACCAGTGATCACATCAGGCAGCTCATGGAGAAACCGGTACAACAGATACAACAATACATGATGGTGCAATAGGGGAGGTGTCGAGGTTCTGCTGGGGTTGGTCGTGGAAGATGAACCGTGAGGGGTGGGTTGGTGCGGAGCTGGAGATGGGAGGAGGATGGGCTGTTGTGGGACCGGCCATAGACGGCTTCCTCTGGGATCGCTGGTCCCGAGTGACAACACATCCCCTAGAGGCATCTAATGAGGCTCATTGGCAGAGCCACACATCCAGCTAGACATGCACTGCATCCGAAATTAGTTCCCCAGAGCTCCTGGGTTCAGTTCAGTTTAGTTTATTGTCACGTGTACAGTAAAAAGCTTTTGTTGTGTGCTAACCAGTCAGCGGAAAGACAATACATGATTACAATCGATCCATTTGCAGGGTACAGATACATGATAAGGGAATAACGTTTAGTGCAAGGTGAAGCCGATCAAAGATAGTCCAAGGGTCACCAATGAGGTAGATAGTAGTTCAGAACTGTAGACACAAATGCTGAAGTAACTCAGCGGGAACAGGCAGCATCTGTGGAGTGTCTCGACCAGAAACGTCACCTATCCACGCACTCCAGATATGCTGCCTGACCTGCTGAGTTACTCCAACACTAATGCATCCTTTTACGCATTAACCAGCATCTGCAGTTCCTTGTTTCTACATCGCTTTGTATGTTGGGCGTCACGGTGGCGCAGCGGTAGAGTCGTTGCCTTACAGCGCTTGCATCACCGGAGACCCGGGTTCGATCCCGACTACGGGCGCTGTCTGTATAGAGTTTGTACGTCCTAGCCCATGACCGCTTGGGTTTTCTCCGAGATCTTCGGTGTTCCTCCCACGTACACATTTTGTAGGTTAACTGGCTTTGTACAAGTGTAATTTGTCCCTAGTGTGTGTAGGATAGTGTTAGTGAGCGGGGATCGCTGATCAGTGTAGACTCGGTGGACTGAAGAGTCTGTTTCCCTGCTGGTTCTCCAAACTACACTAGACTGCGGTCAGATTTTTCCAATAACTTTCAGATTTTACTTTTATATTTTGTGTGAATTAAGTTATTTCATAATTATAAAATGAAACCCCAGCCTGCCCTGTGTGGGACAGAGGAGAATGGGATGGATTGAGACTGTGTGAGTTTGCTACAATGCTGATGTAACACTGGCTGAATGACAGTGTCTCTCCAGAACTAATCAAAGACTGTCACTTAAAGCTGGAGTAACTCAGCGGGTCAGGCAGCATATAAGAAACGTGACGTTTCACTAGTTCACTCATTATAGAAGGAGAATTAGGCCATTCGGCCCATCGAGTCCACTCCACCATTCAATCATGGCTGATCTCTTCCTCCTAATCCCATTTTCCTGCCTTCTCCCCGTAACCCGATTTAATCAAGAATTTGTCTATCCCTGCCTTAAAAATATCCACTGACTTGGCCTCCACAGCCCTCTGTGACAATGAGTTCCACAGATTAACCACCCTCTGACTAAAGAAGTTCCTCCTCACCTCCTTTCTAAAAGAGCGCCCTTTAATTCTGAGGCTGTGCCCTCTGGTTCTAGACTCTCCCACTGGTGGAAACATCCTCTCCATATCCACTCTATCTGTGCCTTTCATTATTCTGTAAGTTTCAATGAGGTCCCTTTAAAACTGCAGGGAGTAGAGGCCCAGTTTCGTGTCGAGAACCTTCTTCAGACCCAACCCTTCTCGACCCGAAATGTCACCTATTCCACTTCCCCAGAAGATGCTGCCTGACCCACTGAGTTACTCCAGCTTTTTGTCTTGTCTTCGGTTTAAACCAGCATCTGCAGCTCCTCTCTACATTACAAAAGGCTGTGTTGTGTGTGTGTGTAAACTTCACACTGAGGGAGCACGAGGGAGAGACACAGGCAGAGTTGTGTGTTTAGTGGGAGTGCTGGCTCCATCCGGGGAGCAGAGGGAGAGTATGATATTCCTGCATGTATTGGCCACAATCCCGGAAGAACCAGTCTGACAACTACTCTCCTGTTCCACGTCACCCTGGTGGAGCTGAGAGATGCTTTGCCTACACAATCCACCCACAGCTGGCAGATATTGACACAAAATGCTGGACTAATCTCAGCGAGACAGGCAACATCTCTGGAGATAAGGAATGGGTGACGTTTCGGGTCGAGACCCTTCTTCACACTCATTCCCTCTCTCCAGAGATGCTGCCTGTCCCGCCGAGTTACTACATGCATTTTGTGTCCATCTTTGGTTTAAACCAGCATCTGCTGTTCCTTCCTACGACAGCTGGTGGATGCAACACAACAGCTTGGAGAGGTGTTCCTGTTACAGGTATCCCTCATGCACACCAGATTGTTAGTTTAGTTTAGAGATACAGCGAAAGACACAGGTCCTTTGGCCCACTGTGTCCACACTGACCAGCGATCCCTGCACGCTAACACTATCCCACACACACTGGGGATAATTTAGAATTATACTAAAGCCAATTAGCTTACAAACCTGCAGGTGTTAGGAGTGTGGGAGGAAACAGGAGCACCCAGGGAAATGCTGAAGTACGCAGTCACAGGGAGAACGTACAAACTCCGTACAGACAGCACCCATCATGGGATCGAACCCGGAACCCTGGCGCTGTGAGGCAGCAACTCTACCGCTGCACCACAGTGCCGGCCTGCAGAGTCAGAAGATGGTCGAACAGCAGGTATCGCAGAGGGGGAACGGTGAGAAAGTGTCTCACAGAACTTGCATCAGAGAAAGTCGGCACATTTTTAGTTAAATGGTGACAGGGGTCTTCAGGGGAGAGTCTGAAGAAAGTTCCCGACCCCGTATGGGTTCACAGGTTACGAGGAGAAAGCAGGAAAATAGGGTTGAGAGAGTAAAATAGAACGAGGTGGTGTGGTGGTGCAGCGGTAGAGTGTGTGTAGGATAGTGTTAATGTGCGGGGATCGCTGGTTGGTACAGACTCGGTGGGCCGAAGGGCCCGTTTCCACGCTGTGTCTAAACTAAACTAATCAGCCATGATCAAATGGCGGAGCAGACTGTATGGGCCGAATGGCCTCATTTTGCTCCAATGCCTTTGGCCTTGTGGAAGAGTTGCCTGTCCATTCCCTCCACACACGCTGCCTGACCCAGCAGTTTCTGTTGCTCAAGGAAGAAGGTTTCCTTCCCTCAAGATCAAGAGTGAAACTTGTGATTGTGACAACATTCCAGTGGTTTCCCCATCTCTGCGGTGTAATCCAGCTCGTTCCAAGTCTTCTTCCAGCTGTTAGCACTAGGGTCAGGAGGCCACACACTGATGGGGGGGTGGGGGTGGGGGGAGAGAAATAGGCCAGGCATGGCAGCCAGAACTGTGAGGGAGGTGGGTGGCGCAGCGGTAAACAGCGCCAGAGACCCGGGTTCCATCCTACGGGAGACTACGGGTGCTGTCTGCATGGAGTTTGCACGTTCTCCCCATGACCCAGTGTTTTTTCTTCGGGTTCCTCTCACATTCCAAACACCTACAGGTTTGAAGGTTAACTTGTCAAGTATCCCCAGTGTGTGTAGGGTAGTGTTAGTGGAGGGGGGTCGCTGGTGGGCTTTGTATCTGCGCTGTATCTCTAAACTAAACTAAACCAGGCACCTTCCACGTCACTGAGGAAGCTTCTTCCTGCTCAACGGCGCATGACTGTGTTGAATTTATAAAAATAACAAGCCTGCTGGAGGGGAGGGGAGGGGAGGGGAGGGTTGCTGGGGGAGTGAGAGACACAGGCAGCAAGGCCCAAACCTGCCAGGGTTTGCCGAGCTCTGTTGACGCACAAACTCCCGCAAGGCTGTATCTCAGGGCGTGTCCCGGTGAGCTCAGTCTCAGTCTCTCTCTCTCTCGCTCACACACACACACACACACACACCACTCCTGCCGTCAGGACTGGGTCACAGCAGCAGCATTTACATTGCTCTCTCATCTTGCATCATCTCGGGATCTCGCTCAGACAAGTGCTGATTCACCCCGTGTACAAGCATGGTAGCTACAGTAGTTGCACGTAGCAAACCTTCTCTCAATTAGAAGATAGGCACATAAAGCTCAATGGCAGAATCTCCACAGAGTAACAGGAAGGGATGGGTGATGTTTTGGGTTGAGACCCTTCTACAGACACTTCAGGTCGAGACCCTTCTTCAGACCCGACCTGAAACGTCAACCATTCCTTCTCTCCATAGACGCTGCCTGTCCCGCTGAGTTACTCCAGCTTTTTGTGTCTATCTTCGGTTTAAACCAGCATCTGCAGTTCCTTCCGACACATTCTCTCATTCAGAGTCGTAAGCAGTGACAAAGATCTGTGCTGACCATCGACTACCCATTAGTGCTGTATCCATGAAACAACATCCGTGACGGAGTGGATTTTCCCCACGTGCTCCAATTTCCTCCCACATTCCAAAGACGTACAGGTGTGTAGGTTAATTGGCTTTGGTATGAATTGTAAATTGTCCCTAGTGTGTGTAGGACAGTGTTAGTGTACAGGGATCGCTGGGCGGCGCGGACTCGGTGGGCTGAAGGGCCTGTTTCTGTGCTGTATCTTTAAACTAAACTAGTGTACGGGGATCGCTGGTTAGCACAGACTAGGTGGGCTGAAGGGCCTGTTTCCACGCTGTATCTCTAAACTAAAGTAAACTGGTAAAGTCAAATAAACTAAAGACCTCTGGGCCAGATGAGTCAACCTCAAGGGCTGAATGCAAATATAAAGGTGGAACATTGTTGGGAGAGTGACACAGACTGTATTATCAAAGGTGCCCAGTAACACTCAGCCTCATCAGTTGTTTGGCTGCTTGTGAAAGATCTTTTAGCTTAGAGATACAGAGCAGAAACAGGCCCTTCGGCCCAGCGGGTCCACGCCGACCAGCGATCCTCACATATTAACACAATCCAACACACACTAGGGACAATTTTTACATTTACACCAAGCCAATTAACCTACAATCCTGCACGTCTTTGGAGTGTGGGAGGAAACCAAAGATCTCGGAGAAAACCCACGCAGGTCACGGGGAGAACGTGCAAACTCCGTACAGACAGCACCCGTAGTCTGGATCGAACCCTGGTCACTGGCGGTATGAACATTGACTGCTCTAACTTCAAGTAGCCCTTGCTTTCCCTCTCTCTCCATCCCCTCCCCCTTCCCAGTTCTCCCACCAGTCTTACTGTCTACGACTACATTCTATCTTTGTCCCGTACCTTCCCCTGACACTAGTCTGAAGAAGGGTCTCAACCAGAAATGTCGCCCTTTCCTTCTCTCCAGTGATGCTGCCTGACCCGCTGAGTTACTCCAGCCAACTTCTACCATTCCCTTCACCTTCGTCCCCTTTGATCTCCCGTTTTCACCCCTTCCCCTTCCATATCTCTGTGTCCCCCTTCCCAGTTCTCCCACCAGTCTTACGGTCTACGACACATTCATCTTTGTCCCGTACCTTCCCACTCTCATGAAGAAGGGTTCGGATCACCCATCTTCTCTCCAGAGGCTGCCTGACTGCTGAGTGACAGCACTTTGTGTGAAACCAGCATGCAGTTCCAATCTCACATGTTGATCAACTCTGCTGGTGACGCTAGTGGAGAGGATGCTGGTGAGAGGCTCTGCACAACTTGCCCGCCAGGCTCCCTGCTTGCAGCAAGCTGACTGCAGGAAGTGCCTTGCTGGTGAGGAAGTGCCGCGGGGTTTCCTGTGTTGGCGGAAGTCTCCCCTCGTAATCAGATGTGCCTTGGTGGGCTGCAACGGAAGCCTGCTGCCTTGATATCTCACACCAGCACACTCTCCTTTCACCTTCTCCCCCCTCTGTACCCGCCTCTCCACCTCAGAATTAAAGGGCACTCTTTTCGGAAGGAGGTGAGGAGGAGGAACTTCTTTAGTCAGAGGGTAGTTAATCTGTGAAACTCATTACCACAGAGGACTGTGGAGGTCAAGCCATTGGATATTTTTAAGGCAGAGATAGATAGTTTCTTGATTAGAATGGGTGTCAAGGATTATGGGGGAGAAGGCAGGAGAAAATGGGATCAGCCCTGATTGAATAGCAGAGTGGACTCGATGGGCCGAATGGCCTAATTCGGCTATAACGTGAACCTGCCACCCAGTTCCAAGTCCCTCCTTTGGTCTCAACCAGGAGCTTCCCGCAATTCATGAATACACCAACCAACACTTGGAAATACATGGACTCGAGGAACTGCAGATGCTGGAATATTGAACAAAACAAAGAGCTGGAGGAACCCAGCGGGTCAGGCAACATCAGTGGAGGGAATGGACTGGAAACAATTTCCTTTGGACACCGTCACCCATCCATTACCTCCACACAGATGCTGACTGACCTGCTGAGTTCTTCCAGCACTGATTTTGTCTAAGACCTGAACAAACCTGGTAAATCCCCATGCGATGTCGTGCTTGTTTAATCTTTAGAGATACAGCGCGGAAACAGGCCCTTCGGCCCACTGAGTCTGTGCTGACCAGTGATCACCCGGTACACCAGCACTATCCGACACACTAGGGACAATTTACAATCTATAAACCTGTACAACTTTGGAGCATGGGAGGAAACCACATCCGGTGAAAACCCACGTGGCCACAGGGAGAAGGTACAAACTCCCTGCAGACAGCACCCATAGTCAGGATGGAACCTGGGTCTCTGGCGCTGTGAGGCAGCAACTCTACCGCTGCGACACTGTGCCGCCCAGATTCCTGATGCTGGAATCTTGACCAAAACCAAGTGCTGGAGGAGACCAGTGCGTCAGGCAGCACCTGTGGAGGGAATGGACTGTAGTTTGGTTTGTGCCTGAAGAAGGGTCCTGACCTGAAACATCACCCATCCATTAACTCCATAGAGTTTAAGAAGGAACTGCAGATGCTGGAAAATCGGTAGACAAAATTGTTGGAGAAGCTCAGCAGGTGCAGCAGCATCTATGGAGCGAAGGAAATAGGCAACGTTTCGGGTCGAAACCCTGAAGGAAATAGGCAACGTTTCGGGCCGAAAACGTTGAAGGAAATGGGCAACGTTTCGGATCGAAACCTTGAAGGAAATAGGCAACGTTTCGGGTCGAAACCCTTCCGGGTTTCGACCCGAAACTTTGCCTATTTCCTTCGCCCCATAGATGCTGCTGCACCTGCTGAGTTTCTCCAGCACTTTTGTCTACCATTAGCTCTATAGACGTGTAGGAAGGAACTGCAGATGCTAGCTTACACCGAAGATAAGACACAAAATGCTTGACTAACTCAGCGGGACAGGCAGCATCTCTGGAGAGAAGGAATGGGTGATGTTTCGGGTCGAGACCCTTCTTCAGGTTTAAACCAGCATCTGTAGTTCCTTCCTGCACGTTACTCCAGAAGGCTGTATGCATCTCCACAGATGTTGCTGGGTTCCTCAGCACTGTGTTTAGTCTAAGGCTTGAAGCTTCCTCCCTGTCATATCCCAACAAGGTGCAGTGCTTGTTCAGTCCCGTGAAGCTTACGATGTTAAAGATGCAGCAGAAACACAGGTTGTTATTGAGCACAGCAAAGCCTGATTCCAGGAAGAAGTGGTGATAGGAGGTGATCGGAAAGAAGGTCCAGAACAGAAGTCCTCCAATGTGGCGATAGTGTGTGTGAAGTAAAGGGAGTGGAGGTGGGAGAGTCTCAGGCGGAAACAAGGCTGAGTCATGAGTTCCACAGCTCCTCCATCACTGAGCCTTGGCATCGACTCCAACCCAAACCACACAGCTCAGCTGCTATATTTAGAACGGCTCTGTCAGAGTGTGACTGAGACACAGGGCAGGCTCCATCAGTCTAGCCTGCACTGGGGGAGAGAGGGGGAAGAGGAGGATGGGGGGGGGGGAGAGAAGAGGGAGGAAAAAACAGAGGGAGAAGGGGGGAGAGACGAGAGGGGTGGAAAGGGAGAAAAGAGGAGAGAAAAGAGGAGAGAAGAGTCATTGATTTGAGACAGTGATCAATATCAGACACTAACAGAGACACAATTCGCTGAGTTTTTCAGACAGTGATTTCATGGCCAATTCCCTGAAAATTGATCTCATTCAAAGTTTGGCTCCATGTCCCATTCACCTAGCCCTACATTACCGGCTGATGTTCCCTGTCCCCATTACAACACACTGCTCCTGTGCCTTCTCCCGTGGCCTGGAGTTACCTCCCCCACCAGCACGGACTCTCTCCCTCCACGACTTACGTTGCCTCCCATGGAGCGACCGAGTCATAATAACTCCTTCACGTCGGCAAAGATGCCCCATCTGAGCCAGTCCCATTTGCCTGGGTCAGGCAGCGTCTGTGGAAGGAACAGACAGCCGACGACTCAGGTCAGCAGCTAGATAGGGCTCTTAAAGATAGCGAAGTCAGGGGATATGGGGAGAAGGCAGGAACGGGGAACTGATTGGGGATGATCAACCATGGCTCGAAGGGCTGAATGGCCTACTCCTGCACCTATTGTCTTTCTTCCAACTGCGTAGGAAGGAACAGCAGATGCTGATTTAAACTGTAGACACAAAAAGCTGGAGTAACTCAGCGGGACAGGCGGCATCTCTGAAGAGAAGGAATGGGTGACGTTTCGGGTCGAGAAGTCTGCAGAAAGGTCTCGACCCGAAACGTCACCAATTATTTTTCTCCAGAGATGCCCGCTGAGTTACTCCAGCATTTTTTGTGTCTGTCTTTTGTGCGTTGTCTTCCTGTGTCTGATGAGCAGTGACCTCCTCTGTCTATGTAAACAGTTCTCTGCGCACTGCCCAACCTTCTACTAGCACTCTGTCCTTAACGTGTGCCTTCCAACACAACACACACTAACTGGAGTCCCTTCAGGAAACCCTTCACTTCCTTTCAAAGCAGTAAAAGTTCCTGGAATGCCCATCAGTACAAACTCCCACTGGGAGGATATATCGGCCATCCCGACTCTTTCCAAGGAAGCATCTTCTCTCCGTCGTGCAGCACGGTGGCACAGCAGTACAGCTGCTGCCTCACAGCGCCAGAGACTCGAATTCGATCCCGACTACGGGAGCTGTCTGTACGGAGTTTGTACGTTCTCCCCGGGACCTGCGTGGGTTTTCTCCGAGATCTTTGGTCTCCTCCCACACTCCAAAGACGTTTAGGTTTGTAGGTTAATTAGCTCGGTATAAATGTACATTGTCCCTAGTGTGTGTGTTAAATGCTCCCGGACTGTGCCGAGAGGGATGGGAGAGGCGCCACAGGAATGCAAGGACACCTTGCTGCGCCGTTTCTCAGCTGTGGGCGGCCAAGCTCGCCGAGCTCTGCTTCAACGACAACAGCTTCCTCTTGCAGTCAGTCCCACGTCACAGAGACTTGCAGCAGTCACGCACGACACCCCGCTCACTGGTTCACCCCCAGGGACCAGAGACCCTCAACAAGAGACACTGAATCAGCCCCCTTCCCACATTTCACCCCTCTCAGCACCCTTCTGTAGTCAGAGGGTGATGAATCTGTGGAACTCATTGCCACAGACGGCTGTGGAGGCCACGTCAGTGGATATTTTTAAGGCAGAGATAGATAGATTCTCGATTAGAACGGGTGTCAGGGGTTATGGGGAGAAGGCAGGATAATGGGGTTAGGAGGAATAGATTAGCCATGATTGAAAGGTGGACTGGACTCGATGGGCCGAATGGCCTAATTCTACTCCTATAGCTCGTGCCCCTGCCACGACCGGCAATTCTAACACAATCTCCCGAGCTTCACTGCTTCACTGCTCTACACGAGCAGGTTCCTCCAGCCCTGCCCTGCCCCTGATTCTAAATCTGTCACTGACATCCGCCTTCATTTCCGGTGCTCAGCAATGCAGGTTCCAACTGGCAGTGGCCACAGATGGCGGTGGAGGTCAAGGCAACGGGTAACATAGAAACATAGAAAATAGGTGCAGGAGTAGAGGCCATTCGGCCCTTCGAGCCTGCACCACCATTCAATATGATCATGGCTGACCATCCAACTCAGTATCCTGTACCTGCCTTCTCTCCATACCCCCTGATCCCTTTAGCCACAAGGGCCACATCTAACTCCCTCTTAAATATAGCCAATGAACTGTGGCCTCATCTACATTCTGTGGCAGAGAATTCCAGAGATTCACCACTGTCTGTGTAAAAAATGATTTTTTTCCCCAGGAATCAGTCTGGTGAACCTTCTCTGTACTCCCTCTATGGCAAGAATGTCATTCATCAGATTAGGAGATTAGGGTATTGAAAAGGCAGAAATTTACAGGCTCTTGATTAGTACGGGGGTCAGGTGTTATGGGGAGAAGGCAGGAGAATGGGGTTGGGAGGGAGAGATAGATGATTGGATGCTGGAGCAGACTTGATGGGCTGAATGGCCTAATTCTGCTCCTATCGCTTACGGCCTTATGGGTCGGACGACACTGTGACCAGGTACAATCGACAAAACCCACCGGCAAACAACAGCCTGATGTCCGACTGTAGCCAAGTACAATCCACTAAAGCCCCCCAGTGGAACAACAGTCTGATGTATGACTGTAACAGGGTGCACACACGAAACCGACAGCAGAAACAACAACCTGACATCCCACTACAAGCAGGTACAATCTACTGTTTAAGAAGGAACTGCAGATGCTGGAAAATCGAAGGTTGACAAAAATGCTGGAGAAACTCAGCGGGTGCAGCAGCATCTATGGAGCGAAGGAAATAGGCAACGTTTCGGGACGAAACCCTTGCGGGTTGCCTATTTCCTTCAGGGTTTCGACCCGAAACGTTGCCTATTTCCATCAGGGTTTCGACCCGAAACGTTGCCTATTTCCTTCACTCCATAGATGCTGCTGCACCCGTTGAGTTTCTCCACCATTTTTGTCTACCAGGTACAATCTACTAAAGCACACAGTTGAAACAACAGCCTGACGTCTGACTGTAGCCTTCACAGTGGCTATAGATGGCTGGGGAAGGAGAGAGGGCCTCACCGCTTGGCTTCCTCCAGGTGACACAGGTACTCGTAGGCAATGTTTTGCGTCCTGCGTTCATCCATCTCCTCAGCCGTGAGCCGTTCATTATCCATAACAGCTGGAAAACAAACGGGGAGAAAATAATCACAAGAAAAATATTCACCCGCCGTTTGTCTGTAGTGTAGAATCAGAAGCTGCAATGCAGACACAGGCTCTTCGGCCCATCACATCAATGCTGACCAATGTCCTTAGGTTTAGATAGAAATATAGAAAGGTAGAAAATAGGTGCAGGAGTAGACCATCCGGCACTTCGAGCCAGCACCGCCATTCAATATGATCATGGCTGATCATCCAAATCAGTACATCGTTCCTGCTTTTGCCCTGTATCCCTGGATTCTGTTAGCCAGGTGTTGTTTCGGGTCGAGACCCTTCTTCAGACATGTGTCTGGGGAGAGGGCATCACAGTTTAAGGATAAGGGGGAAATCTTCTAGGACTGAGATGAGAAAATCATTTTTTACACAGAGAGTGGTGAATCTGTTGAATTCTCTGCCACAGAAGGTAGTTGAGGCCAGTTCATTGGCTATATTTAAGAGGGAGTTAGATGTGGCCCTTGTGGCTAAAGGGATCTGGGGGGTATGGAGAGAAGGCTGAGTTGGATGATCAGCCATGATCATATTGAATGGCGAATGGTGCAGGCTCGAAGGGCCGAATGACCTCTACTCCTGCACCTATTGTCTATGTTTCTATCACATGACCACTCACCAGGTGACGCGGAGGCTCAGTCTACTCTTGGGAAGGTCCCAGCTAAGGTGTGAGCAGAGCCACAATTGATCCCTGCACCTCAGGCAAGGGAGGGTACGCTGATCCATCTGATGTAACCAGCACCAAGATTACCTTTTAATCATCTCACAGGTGCCACTGCAAAATGCTGTCTGGAATTCACTGGCATGTTTACAGACTCCACATGATAACAGCTGTCCTCCGAGATCGGAATGTTTTAGGAATCTGGGCCTTCCCCACACCACAGAAGGCGAGGGAAGGGTTGTAGGAAGGAACTGCAGATGCGAGTTTACACCGAAGATAGACACAAAATGCTGGAGTAACTCAGCAGGACAGGCAGTACCTCTGGAGAGAAGGAATGGGTGACGTTTCGGGTCGAGACCCTTCTTTAGACTGCCAAGAGTCAAGATACACACAAAATGCTGGAGTAACTCAGCGGGACAGGCAGAGAGAAGGAATGGGTGACGTTTCAGGTCGGGACCCTTTTCCAGTCTGAAAGAAAACATCCGGTGAATTGGCCTCCACTGCCTTCTGTGGCTTAGAATTCCACAGATTCGCAACTTTCTGGGTGAAGAACTTTTCCCTCATCTCAGTCCTAAATGGCCTACCCCTTATTCTTAAACTGTGACCTCTTGTTCTGGACTTCCCCAACATCGGGAACAATCTTCCTGCATCTAGCCTGTCCATTCCCTTAAGAATGTTATATGTTTCTATAAGATCCCCTCTCATCAGTCTAAATTCTAGTGAATACAAACCCAGTCGACCCATTCTTTGGTCATATGTCAGTCCCGCCTACAGGATGAGGTGACAGCAGAGCTCTGGTGCTCTCCCCAGAGATGGGAGAAAAACCGAGAGAAACAAAATGGCTTCCAAGCCCAAGGCAACGCGACTTGGCAAACAAAAGTGAAACCTCACTCCCACTTTGCCTCAGCAAACATTTACTGATAGCTTGCACATTTACAACTTGCTTGACGCATGAAGAACACTGCGTTACTAACACAGCTTCTTGATTAGTACGGGCGTCAAAGGTTGTGGGGAGAAGGCAAGAGAATGGGGTTGAGAGGGGAAAAGCAGAGCAGCCATGATTGAATGGTGGAGTAGACTTGATGGGCCGAATGGCTTAATTCTGCTCCTGTGTCTTATGATCTCTACGAGAATGGCACAAGCTCCGGTTTCCTCCCACATCTCAAAGATGTGCAGGTTTTGTGGCTAATTGGCCCTCTGTAAATTGCCCTGTGTGCGTAGGGAGTTGGATAACATAGAACTAGTGTGAATGGGTGTTTGCTGGTGGCCGTGCTCGGTGGGCTGAAGAACTACTTTCCAGGGAATTTCTGAATTAAACTAAAGACTCATGGAAAATGGCAGAGACATCGACTGCACTAACAGTAAAGTTTAGTTTAGTTTAGAGATACAGGCCCTTCGGCCCACCGGGTCCGTGCCGACCAGCGATCCCCGCACACTAACACTATCCTACACCCACTAGGGACAATTTTTACATTTACCAATCCAATTTACCTAGAAACCTGCACGTCTTTGGAGTGTGGGAGGAAACCGAAGACGCAGGTCACGGGGAGAACGTACAAACTCTGTACAGACAGCACCCATAGTCGGGATCGAACCCGGGTCTCCGATGCTGCATTCGCTGTAAGGTAGTAAGCTGCGCCGTCTCCCTGTCCTACCTGCACATATCCTCCAAAGACTCTTCCAATCTCAAACCATTATTAACACCATTTTGTGACATAATTATAAACAATCTACCCCACCCCTTTTAGCCCTGATAGGTTCTCATCATCTTTGCTGCCATCAACTTCCAACACCAGACTGCCAAATGACAGAGCCTTATCTGCACAATCACACCTCCATGATAATTCTTGGGGGACCTTACATTTCTCCCTAGATAGACACAAAAAGCGGGAGCATCTCAGCGGGACAAGCAGCATTTCTCCCCCTTTGCAGATCAGGTTGCCCAATTTAAGGAAGGAAATTGAAATTGAAGTTTTGGAGAGAGTGCAGAAGTGGTTTACCAGTGAGCTGCCTGGATAGGAGAGTTTAAGATACAGGAAGAGGTTGGGTGAACCTCTGTCGTTTTCTCTTGGAGCAGAGGCTGAGGGAGGGGACACCTGATCGAAGTACAGAAAACTGTGAGGGCCAAAGAAAGGGGCGACTGTTAGAACCTTTTTTCCGTCCTAAGGTGCAAAGCCAAACACTAGAAGACATAGTTTTAAGTTCAGAAGGGGAATGTACAAAGGAGATTTATGGCACATTTTATGACCTATAGTGCCTGGAATGTGTTGCTAAAGGAAATGGAGGCAGACATGAGAGCAAAGTTTAAGAGACATTCAGACAGACACATGAATAGACATCTGTTTAAATTAGCATCATGCTCAGTGCAGACTTGATGGGCTGAAGGGACTGTTCCTCTGCTGGCCTATGTTCCAATACAAAAATTACTCTCACCATTTCAGTCCTAAGATTCCCTAGTTAATCACTGAAACTCTCTCTCTCCTGCACCCTCCCCATAACCCCCATCTCATGAATTTTCTCCACACAGCTCCCTCTTTCTCGCTGCAAACAACCCATTTATTTAAAAGAGCTTTAAGAAGGGTTGGTGCAGGAAGGCCAGGATGGAAAGAGTTAAATTATAACATGTCACATGCATCAGTTTAATTTTCTAATACCCAAGATAAAATGGGGGATCTAGTGAAGCAACAAATATTTGGGGCCTTTTTACCAGAGAAGTTAGGGTGCCCAGGAGAGGTGAACTTAGCCAGGCTATTGGAAACAGAGCCCAAGGCTGCTGGGCCCACTTGGCCTACTCAGGGGAGGACCTGTGGGGTGGGAGATCCACTGAAGTTTCCAAATCAAGGTTTGATAGATGATGGTTAGATTTGAGAAATACAGAAGGAAGAGATCCTGTTAGTGTCAGGTTCATCGCCCATTCCTTCTCTCCATTGATGCTGCCTCACAGCTGAGTTACTCCAGCTTTTTGTGTCTACTTCCCTTGCTGGGCTCAGTTCTGCTCCACGTCTCTCTCTCTCTCCCTCTCTGTCTCTCTCTCCCTGTCTTTCTCCCTGTCTTTCTCTCTCTCTGTCTCGCTCCCTCCTCTAGTATCTTTGCTCTCCTCTGCCACTCTCCCTGTCTCTCTCTGTCTCTTTCTCTCACTCTTTCTCCCTCTGTGTGTCTATCTCTCTGTCTCTCCCTGTCTGTCTCTCTCCCTCCCAGTCTCTCTGTGTCTCTCTCTGTCTGTCTCTGTCTCCCTCCATCTCCCTCACTATGTCTCTCTCTCCCTCTCTATCTCTCCCCCTCTCTCTTTATCTCTGTCTCTCCCTCTCTGCCTCTCTGTCCCTCTCCCTCTGGGACCACTGTTACTCCCACTGGGTTCCTGGACTGGGAGAAGGTTTCCCGCCATCAGCCCCTCCCCAGGGGCGTCTGCCAGCGGAGAGAGAGTGGGGGTGAACAGAGGAATGAGGTGAGGGGTGAGGGGAGGGGGGGGTGGGTGAGAGGAATGAGGAGGGGATGAGTATGGGGGTGAGGAAAGGGTGTGAGGTGAGGTGAGGGGTGAGTGAGATGGGAGAGAGGGGGAGGGGTGGGGGTGAGGATGAGGGGGGATGAGGAGAGGAGTGAGGGTGGGGTGGGAGTGAGGGGGGGGGGGGGGGGGTGGGGAGAAGGTAGTGAGAGTGAGGATGAGGGGGAGGGGGGGGTAGGGTGAGAGAGAGAGATGGGGTAGAAGGGAGTTGGGGGGATGAGGATGAGGGGGAATGAGGAGAGGGGGTGAGGATGAGGGGGGGGTGAGAGGGAGGGGGTGAGGATGAGGGGGGAGTGAGGGAGTGGAGTGGGGAGGGAGGATGGGGTAGAAGGGGGGGAGTGAGGATGGGAGGATGAGGGGGGGGAGGATGAGGGGGGGGAGTGAGGGTGAGGGGGGGGAGTTGAGGGGAGGGAGTGAGAGAGAGGGGGGGTAGAAGGGAGTGAGAGTGGGGGAGAGGGGGGTCGAGGGGAGGAGAGAGGGAGAGGAGGGGGTGAGGGTAGTGAGGAGAGGGGGTGAGTGAGGTGAGGGAGTGAGGAGAGGGGGGGTGAGGTGAGGGGTGAGAGAGAGATGGGGGGGGTAGAAGGGGAGTGGGAGTGAGGATGAGGGGGGATGAGGAGAGGAGTGAGGGTGAGGGGGGGTGAAACATGAGGGAGAAACATGAAATTAGGGCAGGGAGTAGGCCATTCGGCCCTGAGAGTGGGGGGTGAGGGGGTGAGGGGGGGTGAGGAGGGGGGGGGTGAGGGAGCGGCCGGGGAGAGGGAGTGATGAGGGGGAGTGGGGGCGAGGGGGGGAGTGAGGTGAGGAGAGGGGGGGGGGAGTGAGAGAGATGGGGTAGAGGGAGTGGGGGTGAGGATGAGGGGGCAGATGAGGGGAGGAGGCCGCAGCCGCTCAGTGCCGCCCCCGGTGGCCGCGCCCTGTCGTGTGGGGATACACAGCACCACCCACCCCCCCCCCCCCCGCGGGGTTCAAGCGGCGCCCCCCCCCCCCCCCCCAGCCCCGGGTTACTCACAGCCATAGTGCGGCCTGATGGCGCCAAGACCGTCCGCCTCGTCCGACGTGGACATGTTGGGGCCGCGCTGCCCTTTGCCTCACACACACACTCTCACACTCTCACACACTCTCTCTCTGTGTGTGTGTGCTCTCCGCTTCCTTCCTCCCTTCCTCTCTTCCTCTCCACCCCTCCCTCTTCCACCCCTCCCCTCTTCCACCCCCCTCATCCACCCCTCCCCTCCCCTCTCCTCTCCCCGGCCGCTCCCTCTGTTGCCCTCGCCCTGTACTGCAGCAACGATCCACCCAGCCAGCAAGGCCGCCTTCCATCTCCACGCCTCCCTCGTTGCTCTCCACACTCTCAGCACAGAAGGTACTAAGTTCAAGGCCACACACACACTCCAGGGTCACATATAAACCCTTTGGATTCAGATCTCATAGATACAAAGACAATACTACAGGAGTAGAGGCCATTCGGCCCTTCGAGCCTGCACTGCCCTTCAATATGATTTCAATTTTTTCAATTTAAAAACTATTGACATGATAAAAAAAACATTGTTGTATTGCCAAAGTATAAAACATGACACACATATTTAGAAACATAGAAACATAGAAATTAGGTGCAGGAGTAGGCCATTCGGCCCTTCGAGCCTGCACCGCCATTCAATATGATCATGGCTGATCATCCAACTCAGTATCCCGTACCTGCCTTCTCTCCATACCCCCTGATCCCCTTAGCCACAAGGGCCACATCATATTTGAAATGCGTAAGTATAAATACAATGTATGGATAGGTATGTCCCTGTACATAAACTTGCAATAGGCCGATAGCCCTTTAGATTCAGATTCAGATTCAACTTTAATTGTCATTGTCAGTGTACGGTACAGAGACAACGAAATGCAGTTATCGGTTGCTACACGTTCTTGCAGCTGTAAGCAGTACAACACAATAGCAAGTTTAGCAATTCAATATTAATTTCTTAGTGTTAGTTAATGTCGATTAGTGTGTGCATACATATGTGCATGTTCGTCATTCACCGTCTCTCAGGTTGTGGCATGCTGTTACGTATTGTGCACCAAGATGTGCCCTATTTCCTTCGCCAAGGATTATTCTTAGTTTTGATGTATCATCTAGTTCTTTAAAGTCAGGGGTTGCCACACCGAGTTTGTCAAAGTATGCTTTCCTTGTTTTGTCAAAAATGTTGCATTTTAGGAGGAAGTGCACCTCTGTTTCAACCTCATCTGTCAAACAGTGGCCACATATTCTGTTTTCTCTTGGTTCATGGCTGATCATCCAACTCAGATGATCATGGCTGATCATCCAACTCAGTATCCTGTACCTGCCTTCTCTCCATACCCCCTGATCCCTTTAGCCACAAGGGTCACATGTTATAATTTACAAAGGAACCCGTGTTGGGGAAGTCCAGAACAAGGGGTCACAGTTTAAGGATAAGGGGGAAGTCTTTTAGACCGAGATGAGAAAGAAAAAAATCACACAGAGAGTGGTGAATCTGTGGAATTCTCTGCCACAGAAGGTAGTTGAGGCCACAGTTCATTGGCTATATTTAAGAGGGAGTTAGATGTGGCCCTTGTGGTTAAAGGGATCAGGGGGTATGAAGAGAAGGCAGGTACAGGATACTGAGTTGGATAATCAGCCATGATCATATTGAATGGCGGTGCAGGCTCGAATGGCCGACTCCTGCACTTATTTTCTATGTTTCTGTGTTAAAAATTTTCTTCCTCTCTGAGTCATTCCGTATCGGTAAACCAACAGAACTGAAATGACCATAACTGCATTTCTGTTGGAGTTTGTTCTTCACAATGCTCCCTACATTATAGCAGTGCTTTTGACATTAAAAAAAAAGGCAATTAAATGGTTGTGTGATATTTGGGGAATGACAGGCCCTGATAGGTTCTATAAAATTACAATTTCTATTTCAAGCTGTAATCTTACTGTTTTTTCCCCTTAACTAATATTAAGTTAGTTAGTTAAGGTACTAATATTAAGTTCTGTTGTGCTGAAGCAAAGCAAGAATGTCATTGTCCTATCTGGGACACATGACAATAAACTCTCTTGAATCTTGAATATTAAGTTAAAACAACAGCATGACCTTGGTGTGTTCAACCTCACTGCGGGCACTGGAGACTGCAAGCTTTGCTGTGGTGACTCACATGCCAGCAACACTGCTAACAAGAACAGTACTCATTGTCCTGTGCTCCTTAATTTGGAACTGAGGAATAGAATATAGAACAGCAAAGCACAAGAATAGGCCCTTCGGCCCACAATGTGAACATAATTTTTCATACAAAGGGTGGTGGGTGTATGGAACAAGCTGCCAGATGAGGTAGTTAAGGCTGGGACTATCCCAACGTTTGAGAAACAGTTAGACAGGTACATGGATAGGATATGGACCAAGCGCAGGCAGGTGGGACTAGTGCAGCTGGGACATGTTGGCCGGTGTGGACAGGTTGGGCCGAAGGGCCTGATTCCACACTATATCACACTGTGACTATGACTATAATGCCAAGTTAAACTAATCTCTACCTTCACATGATCCATATCCCGCCATTCCCTCCATATCCATGTGCCTCTCTGACAGCCTTTTAAAAGTCACTATTGTATCTGCCTCCATCACCATCCCTGGCAGCACGTTCCAGGCACCCGCCACCCTCAGTGTAAAAAAACTTGCCCCGCATATCTCCTTTAAACTTTGCCCCTCTCACCTTAAAGTTATGCCCTCTAGTCTTTGACATTTCCACACTGGGAAAATGTTCTGACTGTCTACACTATCTATGCTTCTCATACTTTTGTACAGGTCTCCCCTCAACCTCCGGTGCTCCTGAGAACACAATCCAAGTTTATCCAACCTCTCCTTATAATACTTTCTAATCCAGACCGCATTCTGGTTTAAAAAAAAGGACACAATGTGCTGGGCCAGGCAGCATGTCTGGAGAACATGGTTAGGTGAGATTTTGAATCGGGACCCTTTTTCTGACTGTTCTCGTGAAAAAAAGGAGAACTTCTTCAAAGTGCAGTGGAGAGATAAGTTTTTTGGCCTTCCATCACAGCGATGTGATGGATGTTTATGTAAATTATGTTGTGTCTTGGGTCTATTTGTTTGTAATGTATGGCTGCAGAAACGGCATTTCGTTTGGACCTCAAGGGGTCCAAGTGACAATTAAATTGAATTGAATTGAATTCAAAGTAGGCATACCTTGTGGAGATTTTGCAGTAGAGCAGTGAAATGTAGAAACAAGGAACTTTAATTGCTAGTATGCAAAAAAAGACACAAAGTGCAGGAACAACTCAGCGGGCCAGGCAGCTTCTCTGGAGAACGTTTTGGGTCGAGACCCTTCTTTGGGAGCAGTACCTTACCCTCAATTGTTTACTATTTACATTAATGGAGGAAGGAACAAAGATTGAAATTTAGATCATGTATTATTGTCTTGTGGACCAAGGTACAGTGTAAAGCTTTGTTTTGCATGCTCGTCAAACAGATCAGATAATATGTGTAGCAAGGAACTGCAGATGCGGGTTTAAACCGAAGATATACAAAATGCTGGAGTAACTCAGCGGGACGGGCAGCATCTTTGGAGAAAAGGAATGAGTGACGTTTCGGGTCGAGATCCTTCTTCAGACTGGGGGTCAGGAGAAAGGGAGATACGAGATGTGGACAGAGATATAGACTATCCTCTGACCCACCGTCTGAAGAAGGGTCTCGACCCGAAACGTCACCCATTCCTTCTCTCCGGAGATGCTGCCTGTCTCGCTGAGATACTCCAGCATTTTGTGTCTAAGATCGGATAATACTTTACATAAATACATTAGTCAAACTCAAGTACAGTAGGTGGAGCAAAGGGTAAGATACAGAGTGCAGAATATGGTTCTCAGCATCGTAGTATAGTGTTGTAACACAAAGGATTAAGGTTCCACTAAATGTAAGGTTTTAAAGTTTGGCAAATATACGGAAATGGGTGTTAGGGCGTGTTGGAATAACATTACGATTTGTGTCAAGTTGTAGATAGATTGAATGATTGGGTGAAGTCATGGTGAATGAAGTACAGTGTGGGGAAGTATGAGGTCATACACTTTAATTAAAAGGCAGATTATTATCTTAATGGAAAGTGACTGGAAGTGATTGGTGTTCGGGAGATCCAGCACATGAATCACCACAAGTTATCAGGCAGGTCCAACAATTCGTTGAGAATGTTGACCTTTAGTGCAAAGGGGTTGGAGTTGAATCGGGGGGAAGTTTTGCTGCAGTTGTACAGTGTGTTGCTGAGGCCAATCCCGGAGTACTGTACACAGTTGTGGACCCTGTAACTACAAAAGGAATTTCATAGCATGGGAGACCATCGATAGGAGATACACCCGCTAATTCCTGGGCCGGTGGCTTCAATCAATCAATCAATCAATCAATCAACCTTTATTGTCATCTTGCAAGCAACAAGTACAGTGCAAAATGAAAAGACGTTTCCCAGTGAATAGTGGAGCCTCGCACATGAAATTTAAAACACTTCTCACATAATAACACTAAAAAAAAAACAATCCAGTCCCTGATGGAACAGAATAAATAGTTAAAATCAGGTAAAAAAACACAATGTTAAAAACAGTAAACCAATCATAAAAAAATGTCCGGGGCCGCTGATTTGAGTGGCCAGTGCCAGTTATTAAAGTGTCCGTGCCAGCCGCAGAGTCAAGTCAAGTGACTGTGAGTGCAGAGTGACTGTTTAGCAGCCTCACAGCCTGTGGTAGGAAGCTGTTTAGCAGCCTCGTAGTCCGGGCTTTGATGCTTCGATATCTCTTGCCTGATGGCAAGAGATCCAGGTGTGTGTGGAGGGGGTGCAGTTTGTCCTTGGCAATTCTCTGTGCTTTCTTCAGACAGCGGCTCTGGACAGCGGCTTGTCCTATCCAGACAGTTTGGGTCTGCATTCATAAGTTGCAGGAGCAGGATTAGGCCATCCAGCCCATCAAGTCTACTCTGCCTTTCAATCATGACTGATCTAACTTTCCCTCTCAACCCCATTCTCCTGCCTTCTCCCCATAACCCCTGACACCCATACTTATCATTACTTGGAGTTTAGTAGAGTGATGGTTGATCTTATTCAAACGTGCAAAAAGGTGAGTACAGCAGTCCAAGAATAATGGTGGTGATGTGCGAAAATGGTTTCGTTGAATTATTTCAAGTGCATTTTTATAATTTTCCCATTATTCAATGTCTTATCTAGGAGAATGAGTTGGCCTTTCTGAACTTGCAAGTCAGTGTTACCAATTGATTGGTGAACTTTTCTGGGCTGTCCGTCGAGGAATGTTGCCAACTGGCCCGCTCCGGACTGCAGGAGTACGTGCTGAGGGACAGCCAATGACAAGGCTCTGTGGTGGAGGCCATAGTCTAGGGTCCATCTGGTGCTGGACATTGGGGGACCAGAGTCTGGTGGAGACGCCCCTCAAACAAGGGAAGGCACATGCCAAGTGGGAATGGTGCTTTGCATAAGGAAGAGGGGAGGTGGCGCAGCAGTAGAGTTGCTGCCTTACAGCAAAACGCAGCACCGGAGACCCAGGTTCGATCCCGACTACAGGCGCTGGCTGTACAGAGTTTGTAGGTTCTCCCCGTGGCCTGCGTGGGTTTTCTCCGAGATCTTTGGTTTCCTCCCACATTAGGCCATTTAGGACTGAGATAAAAAACGTTTTCACCCAAGAGAGTTGTGAATCTATGGAATTCTCTGCCACAGAAGGCAGTGGAGGCCAATTCACTGGATGTTTTCAAGAGAGGGTCAGAACCCCAGATAGCATCTTGGAAGGATATGGTCAGATGATGTTTTGGGCCAGGACCCTTTTTCAGACAGATGAAGGGTCCTGACTTGAAACATCTGTCCATTTCTATTCACAGATGCTGCCTGGGGTTCCTCCAGTAGTTTGTTTCTTTCTCAGTGTAAAAGCAGTTTCAGTCCAGAAACACCCTCCAAAAAAAACGAGACATTTGTGCAACAAAAACAGGAAATTAGACATTTCCTAAATTCGCCCGTGGATGACTTCATATTAATTATTCGGCTTGAAAATTGCCCAAACAGCAGAACTCAACTTTTCTCTTTAACTTACCAAGTTATCCTGAAAACATCATTAAAATTAACCTAAATTCTAGTGAATACACTGATTTGTATGATCTTGTTTTCTGAAATGTCTACTTGCCTGGTATCTACCTCAGTTCAGTTTAGTTTATTGTCACGTGTACCGAGGTAGTGAAAAGCTTTTGTTGCGTGCTAACCAGTCAACAGAAAGACAATACATGATTACAATTGAGCTATTTACAGTGTACAGATACATGATAAGGGAGTAATGTTTGGTGCAGGGTAAAGCCAGTAAAGTCCGATCAAAGATAGTTTATCAATGAGGTAGATAGTAGTTCAGCACTGTGTAGGAAGGAACTGCAGATGCTGCTATAAACCGTAGACACAAAATGCTGGAGTAACTCAGCGGGTCAGGCAGCATCTAGGGGTGCCGCATGATGGCAGCCTCTGCCTAGTCTGTTGACTATATCTTTTTTTAATTTTTAGTTTGTTTAAAGTATGTTTTGGAGGATTTTTTAAAAGCATTTTATGTGGGGGAGGGGGGTAGGGTGAGGGTGAAACTGTTTCCCAGTCACTTCCTGGCGAGGATGCGACTATTCTCCGAGTCGCGTCCTCGCCCCCCCTCCTCACAGCCTACCAACTGGATTGGCACGGCCTTTCCTGCCGGGGACCAGACCAGAGCTTCAGCAGCGGCGGCGCAGCGCTGGATACATCGTGGAGCGGGCGATGCCTTACCTGGGATCGCCGTTTGAAGTTCCGGAGTGTTGGGCCTGCTGCATCAACATCGCGGAGCTGTGGTTTGCAGAGCTCCCAGCGCGGGCCGCGCTGACCAACATCGCAGAGTCCTAAGACCCTTTGCCGAGGGCCGCCAACGTTGAATCTCCGCCCAGCTCGGCCTGTGGACTTCGGGAGCAGCGGACACCGGATGGAAGTGGCCGATTCGGAGTCCAAGCCGCTGAGGATGTTCTTCCGTTCCGACGTCGGAGTTCCATTATCCCGGCGAGAGGGCATGAACATCGGCGACTGCGGGGGGCTCAGGAGACCCCGACCATGGGTGAACATCAAAGAACATCCAAGAGGAGGTTAACTGAACTTTGGTGCCTTCCCTCACAGTGGGAAACTTTGATACCGCTTTGTGGGGGATGTTTATGTTATAGACTATCGTGTTCTGTGTTATTATTATTTTTATATTCGTATGGCTATATGGTGAAAAAGCATTCCGTTGTCACTGTACTGGTACTATGCACAATGACAATAAAGTTGAATCTAATCTAATCTCTGGAGAAAAGGAATAGTGACCTTTAGGGTTTCCAGTTTTTAAAGTATACTCTGTTCCATTTGCTAGGTCCAAACTTGATGACTTAATCTATGCTTCTGTTGCAATCCACTGGCCAGAGTTTTGCTCAATCACTTAATCTATAAATACATCTTTCCAATTTAATGTTGCCATATTGCTTGCAATGCTAAAACACAGAGTGCTGCAATAACCCAGAGGGTCAGGCTGCATCTCTGGAGAATGTGGATAGGCAGCGTTTTGAGTCCGGACACTTCTACCCTGATTGTAGTCCACTCGGGACCCTGCTGATTCCAATCAGGGTAGAAGTGTCCCGACCCGAAACGCTGCCCATCCACGTCCTGTGTTGGCCTCCACATGCACATCCTCGGTCTACTGCTTACAACGCTATATTTGTGTCATAATGAAACTTGGATTTCTGCACTATTATCTAAATCATTTATAAATGCTGAGTAGTTGAGGCACTGAAAGATTCTGCGGGCTCCCCAGTGGTCACATCCTGCCAATCTGACATCTGCCCATTTTTTCCCTTCCCTCTACAGCCAGGTCAATACCCTGCCTTAATCCCATGAGTTTCAGTATTATGAGAGTTGACCAGGCAGCATGTTCATATAAGATCATAAGTGATAGCTGAATTACGCCATTCGGCCCATCAAGTCTACTCTGCCATTCAATCATGGCTGATCTATCTCACCCTCCTAACCCCATTCTCCTGCCTTCTCTCCATAAACCCCTGACACCGGTACTAATCAAGAACCTATCTATCTCTGTCTTAAATATATCCACGACTTGGCCTCCACACCCTTCTGTGGCAAAGATTTCCACAGATTCACCAGATGTTGTTATTGGAGTCTTGGGAGAAAAATAAAAATAAAACGTACATTAACTTTTTAACTCTGAACTTTAATTATGAAGAATAAACCTTTTTAATGTTTAAAACTGAAAGCAAGCAGACTTATCTAAAACGTTGTAAATCACAATGGGCACAAACTGCTGGAGTAACTTTTGCAGTGGTTACTCCAGCAGTTTGTATTTTTTTTGTAAATCAGCATCTGCAGATCCTTGTGTCTAAATCATAATGTGTTGGCTTACGGTTAAGGCCGAAGTGGGAACTCGGGAGATTGGAAATCGGACATTTTGAAGAATATAAAGACGAGAGCTCCGTCTGATGGATCTGTGAGGAAAATACAACGGGCAGCAAACCTTTCAGCTCTTGGCTGCCATCTGCTGCCTCCAGCTAAAAGGTGGACTTATCCTGCACTCACAAAGCCCCATTGTTCCTGTAACAGCAACCGTCTGTTGACACATGTCAATATTAGGTGGGGTCGGGGGAATTTAATGGGACAGAAAGTGAGGGAAGTTCAGGAAGTTCACTCTCGGAGGATCGAGTATTGCCAGCCAGCGCCGTCTCTAAAGCTGGAGTAATTATAGAGGTGAGAAGTGGATCAAAACTGACTCTGAGAGTTGCAGGGATCAGAAAGATCATACAGTTTATTAATAAACAAGGTTAAGTATTTTAAAATTAAGGCACTACTTACCTGGGAGCCAAAGTCAATCAGCATCCAGAGGCTAAAGGTGAACGGAAGGTGCATGTTTGGATGTTAGTTTAGGTTTATTACTGGCACGTTGAATATATTTATTGTCACTTGTTGCATATTGCAACTATGACTACTTTTCAAATCTTGCCTTTCTCTTGGACCGGAAATAATTCACTTATATCCACTGCATTGAATACAAAGAGGGCAAACCTCTTTAGATTGCGTTGTTTAAAGGAAGACAAACACAAATGCACTAGAGGGTAGACAAAAATGCTGGAGAAATTCAGCAGGTGAGGCAGCATCTATGGAGCGAAGGAAATAGGCGACGTTTTGGGTCGAGACCCTTCTTCAGACTGTACCAGAGGGTGGTCAGTATCTGCCATCAGAGAGAGGCAGCAACTTGGGAACAGGTAGCTTAGAAGTTCCCAAAAAAAAATGGATAGATGTCTCACAAGAACATTACATATATATGGGTTATTTGAACTTCCAAACTTTTTATAATATGTTCCAGATGATATTTAAACTGCATCCTTGGAATTCTGAAGAGACCCAAAAAGAAATAAGTTCAAAACTCTAGGACATGGGATCTCCAAACTTAGTTAAGGCACTTGAGATCTTGGAGATGTTGGCGTATGGCTCTTACTTCCATAAGATTGCTTGCATCAAAAAATTATCTGGTCACCGAACAAACGTTTATTAAATTTGCTGTCAACATTCAAATAGGTGAAGCAATGGAGTCACATACAGTGCCCTCCATAATGTTTGAGACAATGTGATTTTTTTCTATTACAAATCTCAAATTGTGGAGTATAGAGGCAAATAAATAAATGATGGGTCTTTGTCCCAAACATTATGGAGGGCACTGTAAATAAACAGCAAAGTCACAGCATCAATGTTAAGACGATTGGCCAAGTAATCGGCATAACGTTTGAAGAAAGGCTGTTGAATGAACATCTTTGAACAGATATACTGTGACATTTATGTGTAGGAGGGAACTGCAGATGCTGGTTTAAACCGAAGACAGACATAAAATGCTGGAGGAACTCAGTGGGGCAGGCAGCATCTCTGGAGAGAAGGAATGGGTGATGTTTCGGGTCGAGACCCTTCTTCAGACCAGCAGACTGAAGTCTGAAGCAGTGTGAAGAATGGTCTCGACCCGAAACGTCACCCATTCCTTCTCTCCAGAGATGCTGCCTGTCCCACTGAGTTACTCCAGCATTTGTGTCTATCTTACTGATGAATTTATTTTAGCGGAGGACTGGAAGAGGGTATTTTCTACCTTGGACTCCTCCGTCGGTGCTGCTCAAGTGTCAAGTGTCTGAACTGGAACCTGAATCTTGAACTGTGAATTTACTGATTGAACTAGAATATAATGTTATTTTGCATTAACATGGTGCGTTCTCCTGCTTTGTAAAGTGATGAGGTCTTTGAAACATTGTGTGAGCTAAAGCATGGGGAACGCCCAGCTCTCAGCTGGTTTTGCGAGCAGCCTCTTCATACAGTCTGCTCTCACCTCTGAACATGCATCTGATAGCAATGTGAGATTTCTACACAACATATAGAACTTGCAATCCTAATTGTCTCTGCCCCTACCTTTGCAGTCAATGCCTTTCAGATTCCAACCGCACTTGGGTGAAAAGATCCATTCCTTGGATCCCCACTAAACACCATTTAATTACTGAATGTGTCTGCAACTCCAAAACAGACTGATGCTTCCTCCCAAAGGAAGACTATTCTTTCGACACAGGTCAGACTAAGTGCTTGGGTCGATATTCTGTTGCCAATCAGCTTCTACCAGTGGGAGAGTGTAGGACCAGAGGCCAAAAAAGACATACCTTTAGAAAGGAGGTAGTTCTTTTGACTAATAGGAGGGTGGTGAATCTGTGGAGGTTTTAAGGCAGAGATTGACAGATTCTTGATTAGTACAGGTGTCAGGGGTTATGGGGAGAAGGCAAAAAATGGGGTTGAGAGGGAAAGACTGATCAGCCATGATTGAATGGCGGAGTAGATTTGATGGGCGAATAGCCAAATTCTGCTCCGAGAACTGTGAACTTCTGAAAAGCTCAGCCAATGAGCACATAAGTTTTCAGATTCAATTCTGTCTGTGCTGAGCGAGCTGATCTGAGCCAGCACATTAGAAGGCGCACAAAAGTCAGTGGAGAGGATGTGGTCAACCAGGACTGCTGTTTGTGGCCCTGTGAACTGGCCGTTTTCACGAATATCGATGAGAAACACAACCAGGTTGTAGGGTGTTGATCTATGAATGGGTGGTGATGTCTGGAATCACATAAGAGTCAAAGTAACAAATATCTCCAGATGCAGCAAGAGTTAATAACTTCAGGCAAGGGGAAATTGCAAAAGGGAAATCACACAGAGTGCTGTGTGCAGTTTGAGGATCATAGGGTGGACATGGAGAGGGAGCCGAGAAGATTCACCAGGGATGGAGCGTTTTAGAAAAATAGGGTAGAGGAAGGAACTGCAGATGCTGGTTTAAATCGAAGCTGGAAACAAAATGCTGGAGGAACTCAGCAGGACAGGCAGCACCTCTGGAGAGAATGGGTGACGTTTCGGATCAAGTCTGAAGAAGGTTCTCGACCCGAAACGTCACCCATTCCTTCTCTCCAGAGATGCTGCCTGACCCGTTGAGTTACTCCAGCACTTTTTGTGTTTTACTGTAATGTAATGAAGCACAGCACAAAACATTCTCTGAAAATAACAGGTTGCTGGTTTAAAATGTATTTTGTGAATATGACATTTTTAATTCCAATTCCCCCACCCTAAAGTAACAAATAGTTAAAATTACAACTCAACCATAATGAACCAACCCCTGTCATGACTGAAAAATAGGAAGAACCAACACAGAGAAGATGCTAAATCATAAAACTATCAAATGACACCAAGTTTCATGTTTCGAAAGCCTGTGGATTGTTGGATATCAGGGGGGTTGAATGATTGAAAGCCCAAGGTAAATTTTGAGGATATAGTCTCAAAAACAAGGGGACTGCAATGCAAGTCCTTTGTCATTCTGTTTTTGGTGCTGCATCAAGTCACATAGAATTTTTAGATTCAAGATAAAACAAGGAAACCTCAAGGAAATATCAGATTAAATATCATTTGCACATAATTCAGCCACGGGTGAATGAGGTGTTGTGGAGCACTATCACATGTGGATAAATAATGGCACTGTTGTTTAACAGGTACAGCAATGGCATGTTACCATCAGTTCTATTACTATTTCTCCCCCATGGACCAATAGCAGTGTAATTTTTGGTTAAATAGTTTTATGCAGGGTCAGATTACATGGCAGAGTTGTTGTGTAGCTGTAATATAGTGCACTCTCAATATTACAAGATAGCCAACTGCAAACTTACTTTGCTGAGAGTTGGGGGATGTGGAGGAACAAGATTCCTCAGCCGTCTTAAAAGGGACAACTTTCACAACATTCAAAAATCCACAGCCTTTTTATATTGACCTGAAAGATTCCCCAACTCTGTAAAGGAAACGATGACTGTAAACAAAAATATAGCTGACTCATCCACAAAACAAGGTAGACATTCAGGCAAGAAGTAGTTATTCCTTCGACAACCGCTCAATCAGCTTTTTCCAGCTAACTCTCTTCTGGGTGATGTAAGATGGGGTGACAACCATCATCAGTGGCCTCTGCTCACCCCTGAGGTACTGCTCACAAAGGACCTCTGTGTTACAGATAACGTACATCCCACAATCATAGCTGTTTTTCTGGACTGGCGCCAGCTCTTCTAGGAAAGGCACTTCAGATTTGGTTCCCAAGAAGTGCTGCAGTTTCCTGGCAATCTGACGGGCATGGCTTTCGTTCATGCTGCTGCAGGAATCAAAGTGGCTGAAACAGTCCTTGTCCCTGCTGTAGTGGAGCAGGCTCCAGTGAGACCCGCCAGCCGCCTGCACGGAGTTATCGTTGACTGCCAGGAAGACCAAGCTCTTCTGGTTCAGGGCGAGCGGCTCCAGGAAGATGGCCAGCTCCTCCTGACTGGTCGTACACTTGATAAACTGGGTCACCTCAGGGCTGATGAAGCACACCTTGCCCAGCAGCTCCTTATACTGCTCGGTGGCAAAGTATTCAAAGGCAAAGCTAATGATGTGGTCATTCAGCCAGTTGGGTGGGTTGAGCAGCAGCATGTCTGAGTGCCGTATCAAGCTGTCATGGTAGCTTAGGATCACCGAATTCATGCTGCTCCTGAAAAGCAACAAAAGCACTTTACATTCATGTCCATATTGATTGCAGGCACACATAGGTAATTTTATATTAGAGATGGCAGGCAGATTACATAAGAGAACACTGTTTAAGAAAGAACTGCAGATGCTGGAAAAATCGAAGGTAGACAAAAGTGCTGGAGAAACTCAGCGGGTGCGGCAGCATCTATGGAGCGAAGGAAATAGGCGACGTTTCAGGCCAAAACCCTTCTTCAGACTGATGTTGGGGGGGGGGGGGGGGGGAATGTCACCTATTCCTTCGCTCCATAGATGCTGCCTCACCCGCTGAGTTTCTCCAGCATTTTTGTCTACATATGAGATCACCATCACTATATGAACACAAACCCATACAGTCATGTCACTCATCTATCTGATAAGGTTCTAATGTCCTATTGCACAGTTCAATTGTGCAGTGGGTAGAGCTGCTGCCTCACAGCTCCAGAGAAGCTCAACCTAAAACGTCCCATTTTATCTCTCCAGAGATGCAACTGTCCCACTGAGTTACTACTGCATTTTGTGTCCATCTCCAGAGCCCCAGTTTGATCCTGACCTTGGGTGCTGTCTTTGTGCAGTTTGCACGTTCTCCCTGTGACTGGGTGCTCCAGGTGCTCCGATATCTTCCCACATCCCAAAATTGTGTGCTTTGTAGGTTAATTGGCCCTCTGTAAATTGCCCCCAGTGTATAGAGAGTGGATGCGAAAGTGGGATAACGTGGAACTAGCGTGAATGGGTGATTGATATTCAGCGTGGACTCGGTGGGCTGAAAGGCCTGTTTCCATGCTGTATCTTTCAATCATTTGGTCCTTTAATTATGGTGATCTAAGTGATACTAGTTAAGAATATACCACCTGTTAATTTGAAGTGACTTCATTTTCTTTATGCTGCATTTTACTTCATATTCTAACCAGCTATTCTTTTACAATAATCTTTCAGATTATCTCTGGTTTGATTCCTGCCATGGCTGAAAAGATTCAAACGTTCCCAGGCCTTCTATCTGCGATCACCTTTCTGCTTCTGCATGGATGACCTCCAATGCTTAACGTGTCTAGATGTCAAATTAACACAATACTCAACATGTAATCTGATCGTACAATTTGATATTTGATGATAAATTCCTGAGACATGGATTCAATGTCAACATTTCAAAAATACTCAGTATCTCTGTTTCTTTCTACTGAGATGGATAAACCTCACCACTTTAGGAATAAACTGCAGGGTCTGGTTTACACCGAAGATGGACACAAAATGCTGGAGTATCTCAGCGGGGACAGGCAGCATATCTGGATAGAAGGAATGTGTAACGTTTCGGCTCGAGACCCTTCTTCAGACGCGTCCCGAAATGTCATCCA
Organism: Leucoraja erinaceus; assembly: GCF_028641065.1. Classification (NCBI taxonomy): domain Eukaryota; kingdom Metazoa; phylum Chordata; class Chondrichthyes; order Rajiformes; family Rajidae; genus Leucoraja; species Leucoraja erinaceus. The sequence goes on along the minus strand of NC_073412.1, from coordinate 1,234,515 downwards.
TTACTTCTCTCCAGTGATGCTGCCTGTCCCGCTGAGTTAGTCCGTCATTTTGTGCCTGTCTTCTTGATAAACATTTTCCTCCATCTGCCACGATCAGTGTGTAGAAGGGTCCTGACCCAAAAGGTAATCTATCCATGTTCTCTAGAGATGTGCCTGATCCACTGAGTTACTCCAGCACTTTTTGTCCTTCTGTTACTCAACTGGATCCCCGTTAAGCCTCTTTATGTCCTCATTTCTGCTCACATTCCCACTTAATCTCATGTCATGAAACAAACATAGAAACGTTACTTTTTGTCCCCTTGGCCAGAGAGTCGATACAGCTTGCGAATAGTTGGCACCAGCATAGTTGGCACCATTCCTTCGCTCCATAGATGCTGCCTCACCCGCTGAGTTTCTCCAGCATTTTTGTCTACATCTTCATCCTCCTCTCTGCAGTTAAACACATTCTTATATGTTTCTCTATCTTCAACAGATGTGGGAGTTGACTGTTTCCTGTTTTCTGACAGCTGGAAGCAAGACCCACCCTAATACTGTGAATACTATGACAATACGTAAACCCACTTACTGCTGAAGAAAATATATAAAGTGCTGGGTAACTCATTGAATCAGGCAGCATCTCTGGAGAACATGGATAGTTGACGTTTTGGGTCGGGACCCTTCTTCCGACTGGTTGTATTAATGGGGGGGGGGGGGGGAGAAAGATTGATGGGAGGAGAGGCAGAACAACACGCGAATGGTATGTTAGCTTTCATTGCTAAAGGATTTGAGTATAGGAGCAGAGAGGTTCTACTGCAGTTGTACAGGGTCTTGGTGAGACCACACCTGGAGTATTGCGTACAGTTTTGGTCTCCAAATCTGAGGAAGGACATTATTGCCATAGAGGGAGTGCAGAGACGGTTCACCAGACTGATTCCTGGGATGTCAGGACTGTCTTATGAAGAAAGACTGGATAGACTTGGTTTATACTCTCTAGAATTTAGAAGATTGAGAGGGGATCTTATAGAAACTTACAAAATTCTTAAGGGGTTGGACAGGCTAGATGCAGGAAGATTGTTCCCGATGTTGGGAAGTCCAGGACAAGGGGTCACAGCTTAAGGATAAAGGGGAAATCCTTTAAAACCGAGATGAGAAGAACTTTTTTCACACAGAGAGTGGTGAATCTCTGGAACTCTCTGCCACAGAGGGTAGTTGAGGCCAGTTCATTGGCTATATTTAAGAGGGAGTTAGATGTGGTCCTTGTGGCTAAGGGGATCAGGGGGTATGGAGAGAAGGCAGGTACGGGATACTGAGTTGGATGATCAGCCATGATCATATTGAATGGCGGTGCAGGCTCGAAGGGCCGAATGGCCTACTCCTGCACCTAATTTCTATGTTTCTATGTTTCTATGTTTCCGACTGGTTGTATTAATGGGGGGGGGGGGGGGGAAAGATGGATGGGAGGAGAGGCAGAACAACTCCTGGCAGGTATGCAGGTGAGGAAGGTTTTGTTGTAGGTAGGTGGCTGAACGAAGGTCGGAGATGAAGTGACAAAGGTGCGAGACAAAAAGACTGAAGAGTTTTGAATTGTGAAGCTGGAGGAAGTAATGTAGGTGGAGGGAAGAGAGGAGGAGGATGAGGAGGTATAGGGGGGTGGAGGGAGAGATTGTGGAGTTACCTATAACACTGCTGAAGTCCTGAGGAAAAGCCCCGCCTTCTATGGCATGATTGACAGCCATGCGCCAACAATGCGGCCCCGCCCCCGGCACGTGACTCACACTCCAGGGGGCGGTGATTGACAGGCGTGGACCCGCCCCCGAGAGCGGGTGACGTCAGCGGCAGCAACACGCGATTGTCCGCCGCTGCCCCGCCCCACGTGGCGGGTGAGTGACAGCCGCATTGCCCCGCCCCACGTGGCGGGTGAGTGACAGCCGCATTGCCCCGCCCCACGTGGCGGGTGAGTGACAGCCGCAATGCCCCGCCCCACGTGGCGGGTGAGTGACAGTGGCAATGCCCCGCCCCACGTGGCGGGTGAGTGACAGCCGCAATGCCCCGCCCCACGTGGCGGGTGAGTGACAGCCGCATTGCCCCGCCCCACGGCCTTCAGCCGGTGACTGACGCCAGCACCGGGCCCCGGCTTCTCCCCCAGACCCTGCCGGGGTGACCCTAACTGCGAGCGGCCCCGGTAGCTAGGTCTCACCGTCACCCCTGCACACCACACGCACACTCCCCCTCCCCCTCCCTCAGCTATTCAGAAACCAACGGCCGAAGCTAATGAGCACCATTACCTGACGGCCAGAGCCGGTTCCACACGACGCTATGGCGTAGAGCGCCGCTTCATGCCGCCGCTACTCCACCAACTTCCCGCCGGTGCCGGCAGGTGGCGCTGCGGCTGCGGCCCCGGCCTGCGGAGAGATGCCGCACGGCGCATGCGTCAGCCCGCTCCCCCCCCCCCCTCCCGGCCGTGGCTGCGTGGCGCATGCGCGGGGCACCGGCTCGTGCCCAACGGAAGCGCGGCGGCGGCGGGAGCGCGAGAGAGAGGAGCGGAGCGGAGCGGACAGCCGGCCGGCGCTGAGGGAGCGGCGTTGACGGCGGGGCCCGGGCTGCAGTCGCCAGTAGGTGGGTCGGCGCGGTTACCGGGAGTGGCCGTGGGAGGGGAGGGGATAGTACAGGAGGGGCGGCACGGCAAGTCCTGTCCCTTCGGGCCGCTCCGGACACCGTGCTGACCGCGCCGGACTCCCGCCGGGGGTCGGGCCTGTCAGTGTCCGCCTCCCCCTCAAATCTGTAATCTGTGCGGCCGGACAGGCCCTCGGGACCCCATCCCTAAGCGCGCTCCCGAGCCTGCGACCCCCCCCATCTCCCCGAAGCGCGCTCCCGAGCCCGGCCACCTCCCCTCACTCACATCCCCAGCGCCCGTGTATCCCCCCCGTCTGTCACGCAGCGCCCGGGACGGCACCGCATCGGTGCGGAGGCGCAATCTGTGTGTTGCAGTGTCCGGGCACGGTGGCACTCTGGCCCCTGCCAGCTCCGGTCCCACCAGGACTATTCAACACCGACCACCCTGGGGTACACACACACACACACACACAACCCTCCTGTTGCTAACGGGGTTGATAGGTGTCCGGTTGGTACAGGTGTCGATGGCAAGGACGGTCGCGGTAACGGACGGTTAAAATCTCCCAATTGTCGGAGGCAAACACAGTTTGTTTCGTACAGCCTTTGAAGTATTTTTTCCTCAAAATATATTAACATTTGTTTACATATTTACCGTGGGTTTCTCCAGGTAATGTTACTGTGGAAGGCATTTTCTTGCTATGGTGGGGTTTGTTATTTGTTGTCAGAAAGTTGATGCGCTTAACTACATCCCGAACTATCTGAAGAAAGATCTCGTCCCGAAGCGTCACCTATTTCTTTTCTCCAGGGATGCTGTCTGAAATATTTTTGAAACTTAATTGGAAAGTATCTGATGTTAAAAGAGCCGTCATTCGGTTTTCGGAGAGGTGCTGCTTCAATCTCATATCTTGTCATCTTGAATGGATAACATTAAAGTAAATGGTAATTAGACCTTTGCCGTTGATTGTGCACAGCGCGTGTATCTTAATCGCAAAACAAAGGAGTGTGAAGTTGTAATGTAAGCTGGAGCCATAAGACAATCTTGGGAGGAATTTGAGCTGGATGCTGGAGTAACTCAGCAGGTCAGGTAGCATCTTTAGAGGGAATGGATAGGCAACGTTTCAGGTCATGGCATCTATTTCCTTGTACAGTCTCCATTTTACTGGAGGAACTCAGCAGATTTAGCCAAATCTGGAGACAAAGGGTTCAGATTGTGTTTTGATTTTATTTTGACTGGCAAATTATGATGCGAAGGATATGAAGTTATACTTATAAGAGGAACTTGATGTTTAAGCTTGTGTATGAGAGCTGAGAAGATGATTTTGAAATTGTGATGGGTTTTTGATACCAGATCAGTGGAAAATTGTATTGAATATTTGGGCAGTGGTTGAAATGTGGGATTTTCTGCCATCAGTTTAATTTCATTCATAAAAATAAGTAGAATGAAGAGTGAAATGGAGGTAAATGATACGATAATGTTGAATGACACAAAAAGCAGGAGTAACTGAGCAGGTCAGGCAGCATCTGTGGAGAAAAAGAATAGGTGACATTTCGGGTCGAGACGCTTCTTCAGACTGAGAATCGGGATAAAGGAGAACGAGATATATCAATTGTACTCGGGGCAACGGAATGGAAGACATGCAAATCCCAGTTAAAACGTGGTCAGAGAGCAGGAGGAATCACAACAAGAGTGAGTGCAGCAAGAGTGAGTGTTGCTGATCACTCGTTGGGAGAGTTTAAACCAGTATTCTCAGTTCCTCCCTACTCATGATAATGTTGATTATTTAGTGTTGGAATGTAGTGTAATTTTAGAATTGAATAAAACGAATTATTGAATTTTTTAATCCAAGCACGTAAACTAAAACATTGAGATTTGGTATGAAAGGAACTGTATCATCAATACCATTACTTGGGCTGCATTTGTCAGGCGAATTGGTGTAAAAGAATGTTTTGTATTCTATGGCAGAATATTTTGTGTACCGCATCACTCTCAATATTTACCTGAAGAGCTTTTTCTGATTACTGCACAATCTTTCAAATGACAATGTCAGACACTCAATCTTTCAGATGACTGACATCTGATTACTGCAACCACTGTGCAATTTTCTTCAGTAGTGAGTTCAAAGTACTTTGTTGGGAAGTTCAAAGTCATAGTACTGGATTCTATTTCTGGTTTGCTTCGTTCGACTGAGTTCTAAAGGAAAGGATACTTTAAAATGTAAATAAATGACATAAGAGCCAAGAAAATCATTAAAATGTGAGCATAAATATTTCAATCATGGAAGAGTCCACTAGTAAGTGACAACATTTTTAATATTTAAGAAAGAACTGCAGATGCTGGAAAAATCGAAGGGAGACAAAAAATGATGGAAGAACTCAGCGGGTGAGGCAGTATCTATGGAGAGAAGGAATAGATGACGTTTCGGATCAAGACCCTTCTTCTGACTCTCGTTTCGGGTCGAGATCCTTCTTCAGGTCACTAATAAATCCAGTAAGAAATCGGGAAACTAATCAGAAGATTTTTTAATATACGAGGCTAAAAGTGATACGTTTAAGGGTAATTTTGGTGGAATTAGATACATTTAAATGTAACGGCAATTTCTTAACAATGCAAAGATCTTGTTAATATCTGTGTATCATTTGAACCAAATGGTGTGTTTTCCTATTGTGCATTCCATATGTATTAGAGGTGTTTCCTGTTTTTTTTTCAATCTGGTCTTTTGTGCTGTTCATTTGCTGCATCATTATTGTTTTTATTTCAGTTTTAGTCTGCACTGCGCCCATATTTCTCAAATAAAATCTCTCTTGAGGTCAAGCGGGTGACTAATTTGAAGGCTTCACTTATTTTGGTCTATGACTAGACAATTAGTATATATTGCTAATGCCCATTTTATCTACACTTTTAGTACAATTTCTGGATATTTGCGACATGAATGTCTTATCCATTTGTTGAGTGGTCGTAACCTCAAGATAAATGGGTGGCATTACTTGATTATTCCATGCATTAGTGAGAGATTAGAATCCACTTGCTTTATGAAGTGCAAGATCAATTTGCTCAATTTATTGGATTGAGAATAGTGTAAATCTATGACATCGTCCAGAAGTAATTTTTTTAAATGCTAAATTAGCTCCTTTAGGATTTTCTGAGAGGAGATAATGGGTATTCAGCAATTTCTGTGGCTTGCTTCTTAAGTTTGTTTGTTTCAACTGTTTTATCAGCCACTTGCTCTTCTCCGGAAGATGTTAATTTCTGTTGTATGGGAATCCAATCATCAAATTTATTTCTGATTGAAGGTTTAAGTGGACATTGTAATTTGTGCTTACATGTGTGTTGATCATTTATTTAATCATGGATTAAATCTGTATGTAAGCATATCTTGTATTGTTGTTGCTCCAGCATAAACAAGTGATTGTTGATTATCTCACTGAATGCTCAAAAATAATGTTGAAAGCTTCTTTTGAAAAGAAGCCAAAAATAATATTTATGTTAGCTGTGGAGCTGCATAAAAGGCAATGTAAAATTATAACTTTTAAAGAGAAGATAGCCATTTGGCTCTCTGGGCCCATGATGCATTTTATGAGAAGAATCAGTTATTCCTGTTCCATCTATTCCTTTTTCACCAGAGATGTTCTCTGATCCGCTGAGCTACTCCGTTTTGTGTCTAGTCTCGCGATCTTGTACTTTGTTTTACATTTATGTTGCTTCATGGCTATTTGTTGCACAAAGATTTTTATTTTAGTCCAGATTAGATTTTTTTCCTCTTGGTTCATCTACCAACCACCTTTAATGTACGGTTCTCAAGCCATTGACAAATGGGATGTTCTTTCCTGAGTTATACCTTTGACTTAATGATTTTCAACAATTTATTCAAATCTCCTCTCAACTCTTTATTCTGAGATAAGCAGCCATGACCCTTCTCACTATTATTTGCTAAACTCTTCTATTGCAGATGTTTCTATTTCCAAAGAAGTTCAGAAACTGACTTTAGTAGTTGTTGGCTTTGGCCTCTGAATCCTGATGCATGTACTGATTTGAAACTTCTTAGATTTGATTATAAATCTCTGTTGAATGGTAGATGAAGTGATTTGATTGTCTTGTGGTAAAGTTGTCAATTGCTTTTTTGCGAAGATATACACAAAATACTGGAGTAACTCAGCAGATCAGGCAGCATATCTGGATAGAAGGAATGAGTGATGTTTTGGGTCGAGACCCTTCTTGTGACAGTCAGCGGAGAGGGAGATACAGAGATAAGGAAGTGTAAGGTGAGAACAAGACATCAAAGGGGATGTAGATCAAGGAAAATGTAGAATAAATCATTGTTAGCTAGGAGAAGCTGACAATGAAGCATACAGAGATAAAATTTAATCAAGGGGATAGTCAGACTGGTTGGTGGAAGAGGGAGGGTTGGAGAGGGAGGGTAAGCAAGCAAAGGAAAGCAAGAACATAGAGAAGTCTATATTCATAGCTGAGGTGTAAGCTGCCCAAGTGAAATATGTGATGCTGTTCCTCCAATTTGTGTGGGGCCTCACTGACAGAAGGACAGAAAGGTCAGAATGGGAGGGAGAGTTAAAATGTTCAGCAACTGTGAGATCAGGTAGGTTTAGGCAAACCGATCGCCATTGAGGCAAACGGGTTTCAGCAAAACGATCGCCGTGCCTGCGCTTGGTCTCGCCAATATATAGAAGTCCACACCTGGAACAGCAGATACAGTAGATGCGGTTGGAGGAGGGGCAAGTGTGCCTCTGCCTCACTTGAAAAGACTGTTGGGGTTCTTGGATAGTGTCGAGGGAGGAATAGGGATAGGTGTTGTATCTCCTGCAGACATAGGGGAAGGGGTGGTTTGGGTGGGAAGGGACGAATCTCTGTGGAAAGTGGAAAGGGTGGAGATGGGAAGATGTGGCTAGTGGTGGGTTCCCATTGGAGGTGGTGAAAATGCCAGCAGATTACGTGCTGTATGCGACGGCTGATGGGGTGAAAGGTGAGGACTAGGGGGATTCTCCCTGTTGCGACTGGGGAGCAGAGAGCAAGAGCGGAGCTGCAAGATGTCGAGGAGACCCTTATGAGGGCCTTATCTATGATGGAAGAGGAGAACATCTGTTCCCCAAAGAATGAGGATATCTCAGATATCCTGGTATGGAACACCTCATCTTGAGCGCAGATGTGGCATAGACAGTGGAGTTGGGAGTAGAGGATAGAGTCTTTGCAGGAGGCAGAGTGGGAAGAAGTGTAGTGATATAGCTGTGGGAGTCAGTAGGTTTATAATAGATGCCGGTTGATAGTCTATCTCCTGTGATGGAGATGGTGAGATCAAGAAAAGGTAGGAAGATGTTGGAGATGGTCCAAGTGAATTTGAGTGCAGAAAGGAAATTAGTAATGAAGTTAATGAAGTCCGTGAGTTCTGCACAGGTGCAGGAGGTAGCCCCGATGCAGTTGTCAATGCAGCGGAGACAGTTCCGGGATAGGGCCAATGTATGCCTGGAACAGGGATTGTTTTAAGTACCCTACAAAGGGGCAGGCATAGCTGGGGCCCATACAAATGCCCATGGCTACGCCTTAGATTTACTGGAGCTGGGATTGTTCGACATATCCTACAAAGAGTCTGGAACAGAGTCTTGAATTTGCTTTTCTGCATTAGTTTTTCAACCCCCTCCATGATTTGGTGTGGGTCTGCAAATATTAATTCCTATGGTACTTTGACAAAGTGAGCATTCCCTGTGTGAGCTGAAGTGCTAAATACTGTAAGATTGAGCTTTTAATGTTTATCATAGCTAATTGCAATTCTGTACTTGTCCAAGATATCTCTCTACTTGCAAAACGTGTTATATAAAGTCAATTAATTGTTGTTGAGTTTCATATTGGCAAGCTTTCCTGCATAGATAAGTGAAGAAAAAACAGGTTTGGGAATCACACAATATTTTCATTTCATGGAAGGAGGCCACTTCAGCTCTAGGTCTGACCAGTAAATAGATGATAGAATAGGCAACACATCCAGGATTTTAGTGTTATATATGTGATAAACTTATTCACAGGTCATTGTGCTATGAGCCGAGTGGTAGAGCAGTCTTAAAAATTACTCTGTATGCCGTTGCTTCAGAAAACCAAACACAACTATCCTCAAAGTGGGGCAAATGGTGAAATATGGAGCCAAAAAAACAAACTGTAGGAGCAACTCAGCAGATCAGGCAGCATCTGTGGATGCAGAGGGATAGTTGTTTCTGGTTGACACCCTATGTTAGGACTGACAATGTCTGGGGGAAATCATCGGTGTAAGGAGGTTAGGGTATGAGCTGGCAAATAATAGATGGAACCTGGTGGGAAGGAGATGGTGGGTAGTTGGAACAGGAGTGGAGCCCTTGGTCTTTGAATACACTTTTCCTTTGTTGGATAAAGATGCATTAGAAGTGAATTTTGTTATCGATGTGTTTCCTAGAAGGATGTCTGCTGAAGTTTGGAAAGTGATCCATTTACAAGATTTTCGTTATTCATTTTCACATGTCATTGCTTGGAGAGAGGAAGGGAATGCAGCATTTTCCTAAAGGAACCGGTTTCCTTTTTGTTCTGCAAGCTAATTCCACTTCAAGAGGAAACTTGTTGGAGGTAAAGCACAATATCGCTACAAAGATGATTGTGAAGAGCGGTGGTGAAATGATATGACTGTCTCGATTCTATGTTGGAGAGTTATAAAGTATGGAAAGAGCCAACTGAGCTGGCACAATACATCAAGCATCCAAACTAGTTGATACTACTTACATTCCATTAATTCTCTTCAGAGTCTACTATGGGCAATTTCAATTAATCCCATCCAAACTCTTTGGGGTGTGGGAAGAAACTGGAGTATTTCGAGCAAATCCGCACGGTTGCAAGGAGTACATACACTATACGACAACCCCAGGGGTCAGGATTGAATCTGGATTGCTGGAACTAAGGCAGCATTTCTTCCACTGGTGCCACAGTCTCGACCTGAAATCTCAAGTATTCCTTCTCTCCAGAAATACTGCCTGTCCCCTGAGTTACTCCAACATTTTGTGTCTATCTTCGGTTATACCAGCATCTGCAGTTCCTTCCTACACAGGCCGAGTGAAGCTTTCTTTATGGGTTCCTTGAATCCTTTAAAATTGTTTTTTTTTTTGCAACAACATTTCTGTTGTTGTTTGGGAGCTAAATGGATAGAGTTTACAAATGGGTTAGACAATGTGAAGAAAGGAGGACAGGAGAAAGGATAAACAGTGGTCAACCCAACAGAGATCCACAGCTGTCATGTACCAAAGCACAGGCGACTGCAGATGCTGGAATCTGAAGCAAAAAAAACAGGTTCAGTAGGTCAGGCCATATCTTTGGAAGGAAAGGGATGATTAGCTTTTTTTAGGCAGAGGGGCAACGGTTCAGCAGATTGACACATAGGGTGAGGCCATCCCAAGAGATAAGCCCCCAGGACCTTACAAAGCAGCCCGCGGAAGAATACGGTTGAATCTTACTCAAGTGTGCCAAATTCTTGTGGGGCTTGGCAAGGCACATCTTTTGGCAAGTTACCCTTGGCAAGATACATGTTTATTGTGCCTAGGGTTTCCAGAATAAGTGATCAGTCTCAAAATAAGGAGTCAGCCATTCTGCAAATACAAAGTTTTATTTTTCGCCCAGATGAAAGTGCACTCTTGGAATTGTACCGAAGAGGGATGACGGCTCAATTGCTGACTATGTTCAAGACAGGAATTAATAGATTTTAGCTATCTTGGTTAATACAGAGAAACAGCACTGAGATAAAAGATATGTTTAAGAAGGAACTGCAGGTGCTGGAAAATCGAAGGTAGACAAAGATGCTGGAGAAACTCAGCGGGTGAGGCAGCATCACCCGCTGAGTTTATCCAGCATTTTTGTCTACCTGAGATAAAAGATAGGTATTATCTTATAAGGATTATTAAACAATGTAGCTGAAAGGTCCACTCCTACTATGTTCTTGTGTTTGCTTGTATTTTGTAGCCGAGTACAATCAATGGAAGGAGTTTTGCAGGTGAATGGATTTTTGAACTAAGTTTTTATGTTGTTGAGGGTGCATCCGGTAAGACTGGTGTCTAATGGAAATTGCTCTTTATCATGGATGGGTGTGTGATGGCGACACAGGATCTAATTATAGTGTGAGCAGCATTTACGAGGGTCATCCAGAAATATCTGAAAACTTCCGGTTGTAATGCCATTGTTATATAATGAGTTCAATGTCAGCATGATTTTTTTTGGTGCACTCATTGTGCACACAAAAAATTATCAATGAATTTGCTCAAGTTGCTTTATTTCTTAATCCCTTTCCACCCCATTTTCTCTTTTTCTATCACATTTTTTCCATTTCCTGGTATTGATCCACCTTGTGCTGACCTTTGTTTTGTCGGTCTGGATTCAGTTCTCATTTTTCTTTGATTGGATCTCTGGCCCATTGGAAAAAAAGTAAATTGCAGAGAACAGTTTATTGACCAGTATAGAGTTGTTAGAGCTCAAGACCAATGTCACAGTATTTCTGCAGTCAGGCGCCATAACATATGTCTCATTTATGAGATTTGACCTGGCCGTTGAAACAGCAAACAAGAGAATTGTATAGGGAACAATTTGATTTTGGTTTCAAAATATTAACAATGCAAAATTGCTGTAATTGCCACATCAGAGATGATTAATGTTTCTTCCTCCAGCATGTTAAACTTTACAAACATGCAACACCTTTTTTGTGAAGAAATGTTTATTAAACCATGATCGTCTTCTTACTTCATGCAGTTATGCTGAGAATTGATAGCTTGGGATGTGACTTGCCTTTTTATGTCTGTTGTATGTTGCAGCTTGAATTGATGTAGGATATGATGATCCTCAGCTGAGAATCTTGCTTTGCAGTGATATACAGCCCCGGGCTTTGCTTCCTCATGCATGAGTTTGTCCTTGTGCCCGAATTCTGGTGAAATAGGCTGCAAATAATCACTAAAGGTAATCTGATTTTGTTAAGGGTTGTGTGTATCTCTGCAAACAGTTGGAGGTTGTTGCTGAACATTCATCCTTTGCTGCAATTTCATTTTTATTGATTGTCAGACAAAAGCTGCCTGAAATGTGAATAAGCTTTTGTTGTCATTGTCAAATAGTAAATAATTATTTAAGTATCTTTAGTGGACAAATACCGTTCATTTTGAGTTTTTTTCCCATCAGTCAAGTCAAGTCACATTTATTTATATAGCACATTTAAAAAAACGACTCTCGTTGATCAAAGTGCTTTACATTTGTATAAGAATAGTATAACAAACAAACTACATACGTACATATAGCCCTCGCTCAGAGGACGTCAAGAGAGGCTTGGGAGTACAGATGGTTTTTAGTCTGGACTTAAAAGAGTCGATGGAGGGGGCAGTTCTGATGGGAAGAGGGATGCTGTTCCACAGTCTAGGAGCTGCAACCGCAAAGGCGCGGTCACCCCCGAGTTTATGCCTAGACTGCGGGATATTCAGCAACCCCAAGTCGGCCGATCTGAGGGACCTGGAGGTGGTTTGGTGGGTGAGCAGACTTTTAATATAGGTGGGGGCAAGCCCATTGAGAGCTTTGTAGACATGAAGGAGGATCTTGACATTTTAAAGTCTTGAAAGTCCTTGCACTTTCAAAGATTGGTCATCAGGAAGAAATTTCTTCTGGGAGTTGAAACTATTGTCCAACCTCATTAAGGGTGCTGCCTGCGCTGAGGTCAAAATTAGCTTAATTGTCACTCAATTGTTATCAGATTTGGAATGATCATGTGTGCTTGTATCTTATTTCTGTTGCCATTTTTTGCTGCTTAAAACATGATTTAAAAAAAAAGTTAGCCATTTTTCAAGCATGGCCTACACGTTTCATCTGGTATCTTTCTTCTCATTCAGATCCCAAGACACGTCCGTTTCTATCTTTTGTGCTCAAGATCTTGAATTTTTGAAAACTTCCTTTGAAGTTCATGTTCAGCTTAAATAAAATTGGTAATTAATTTGCCCCAAGTGTTTAAGAAATGCATGAACCTGATGCATATTGTGTTTTGGAACAATGGTTTTGGTTGCCAGCGATGGGTTCACTTTTCTCTATTACATAATTGCAACAGTGCAACAAATAACCTATGTTTTCAGGAATAATCGGCAATAATAAGTCGTAAGATTGGTGCAAGAAAATCAAATACATTGATAAATCGGCTATGGATTGTTTTGTTTTGGTAGTTATTGGTATTTTGGGTTAATTGATGACCAAGTACGTTTCAGCTCAATTAGCTAAGAAAATGTACCTACATGGAGCAAATTAGTTGTGCTGTCATTTTCCTTAAAACTCTGCTGCAAAATATTTGAGTGCTTAATCATAGTGATCTTATAAGAACTGAAGGATAATATCCTACAGTATCTGAATTGATCTTTATACTACACAAATGGAATCATTAAGTCATAAACGATTTGAAACATGCCCACTAAAATGATATCAAGCAGCGGTTTGCACTGATCACATTTTATTCCTCCCACATTCCCACCAATTCCCCTAGATTCAACCACTCACTTACATGCCTGGGTCAGTTTAGAGTGGCAATAAACTATCGACTTGCACGTATTTAGGATGTGGGGTGGGAGGGGGTGGAACCTAATGAAACCAATATGATCATTGAGAGAATGTGCAAACTCAAAGCAGACAGCAACAAAAGTCAGTATTGAAGCTGGGTTGATATCTTCTGTGAGTATTTTGCAAGCCATTTTATAGCATTGCATAAACATTGACTACAGTTCGGCATTTAATACCATCATCCCCTCCAAGCTGGTTACCAAGCTCTCAGAACTGGGTCTCTGTGCATCCCTCTGTAATTGGATCCTCGACTTCCTCATCCACAGACCACAGTCTGTTCGTATTGGTGGAAATGTGTCAGCCTTGATAACAATCAACACGGGAGCACCTCAAGGCTGCGTGCTCAGTCCTCTGCTGTACTCACTCTATACTCATAACTGCGTAGCCGGTCATAGTGCAAACTCCATCATCAAGTTCGCCGACGACACTACTGTTGTGGGACGTATCACTGATGGAGATGAGTCCGAATATAGAAGTGAGATTGACCGGCTGACCAAATGGTGCCAGCACAATAACCTGGCTCTCAACACCAACAAAACCAAGGAACTGATTGTGGACTTTGGAAGGGGTAGGATGGGGACCCACAGTCCCGTTTATATCAACGGGTTGATGGTGGAAGGGTGAACCATATGACTTGTCCTGTGAGTGTAACTAGGGCCATGAGAATTTGGAGAATTTTGTAAAGGATATAAGGCCTGTATCCATCTTTTAGGGTGCCGAGACAAGATTTCAAGAGGCAATGAGAAAAGTGGAATCATGACAGCCTACTAGACTTCTTGTTTTCTGCCCTATCTGTTATCTTAATCTTGGTGATTATTGATTCTCCCATCTTCATCTCCCATTCTCACAGCACCTTCCCACGTCAGTGTGGAAAATGAAACCCGTTTTACCTTTTCCATCATTTAATAAACCAGTCTTCCCAATGTATTAGATATTCACTTACACTTCCTACCATTCAGTGTACTGCATTCAGCGCTCTCACTGTAGTCTTCCTCTACACGTGAGACGCTAAATGCAGATTGATAACCATTTTGCAGTCATCCTTCTGTTCCATTGGCAGTGAGGAGCTTGAGTTTGCATTTGCCTTTCAATTTAATTCTCCATTTCTGTCCCACTCTTTGTTTTCAGCCTTCTACGTTGCTCTACTATAGCGTCATACAAGAGTGAGGAACAGCACTTACTTTGCCATCCATTGGGCATTTTGCATCTACCTGGGCTCTGATTTTTAACATTATTTTAATTTTATATGACCAGATGTCAGCTATATCCGTTATCAGTTTTTCTTTTCTCTATAACTGCCATTTTTGATGCATTGCTGTTTTAACCAATTTTGTCTGTGCCCTATCACAGATATTCCCTCTGTTCTCTACCCCCCCCCCCCCTTGCAGCTTAAAACTGATTTGTTTTCTAATCATTCCAGTTCTGGTCAAACGTCCTTGACTGGAAACAGCTTTTGCTTTTTTTGTTGCTTGTTTGGGATACTATTATTGTATTTCAGAAGTTGGATCCCAAAGTGGGTTGGTACCAAGTTAAAATATTAGTGTACAAAATGGTTTGCAAATCAAACAGAACTCTTAAAAGAGCAGGAGTGTTTGATTGGGGTTGTTTTCTATTATTGCAAATGATAAACCAATTTCCTAAGTATATTCAAAAGTCATTATATTTGAATAGGTAACATTTTGAATTTGGTTTCTTAGGATGGGAAATAAACAATGAAATAAAAATCAGGAAAATAAAAGGTCAAGCTGCTGAAGCCGGACTGAACAATAGATTCACATATTTGCTTCCTTTGCAATTGTTTCTGTTTTAGTAATGTGTATTGTTGATAGGAAGCCAGTGTACTAAAGGGTGAGGAGAAAGGAACAGACTGCTAAATATGGTGCATCTGGAACACAATTTGTCCAAAGGGGCTGTATCATAGTTTCCTGACTAGCGCCGTCAAAAATAAAGATCAGTTCCTTTCAGTAACTTTTTTGTTATTCCAAGATATAAGCTTCTTTACAAATTTACTGTATAGTGCAATGAAAAGATCAGTTAGACGTCCACCCAGTTCGCCCTTTTAGTAAGTTACTGTGTGTATGCAACTCGTGCAGTGTTTTTAAGATCGATTTGTGCTGTTGAGCAGCCACAAGCTGTGGTGGGCAAAACCACAGTGTTGGAGGAACTTTTCGGGTCAAATAATGGGAATGGACAAACAATGTTTCAGGTCTGGGCGCTTCTTCAGACTGAACAGGCTGTGGTGGGGTTGAAAGAAAATTGCTCTGATCGAGGTAGGCGTGTTTGTGTGTATAAACAGGAGGCAATTGGTAAATGTGAAATATGGTTTTGTTGTACAAATGGTTCTGCTGTGAATCATTTTTACATCAGTAATCAGCTCTAATGTATGTTGATGAATTGGGGAACGCTATTTATATATTGTGGTCCAAATAGGTTATGTACATATATAGTGCAGTATCGGTCAGAAGATGCAAGAGGCTGGAACTAGAGAACCGTGTAAAAGTTCCGATGGAAATTGACAAGCAGGAAAAAAAGCTGTCTTGAAAAAATATTTTTGGGATAAAAAAAGTCTCCACAGTATTGGATACCATTGTCACTTAAGAACACAGTCTCAGTTTCACTGGAAGTGGCCATTGAATTTAACAAGCGATTACAATGAAACTTAAATAATGTAACTGTTAGTATTTTAACTTATTTTGATGTGGAAGCTTGTATTAAACTGGTATCAGCTGCCCCGTGTTGTGATACAGTCCCTGGTGTGAGATTTGTCCTGTTTATTTGGTGGTCTTTGGGGCAGGATTCAGGTCTCAGTTTGTCTCCTCTCTGCTATCAATATCTTCTGAAAGAATAATGAATCTTGCCAATGCATTTATTTTTAAGAGATTGATTAATACCCGATTTCCTCTTGGAGTGAAAGATGGCCAGATTGTCAGTTTAACACTTTTAACAAGAGGTCGGATGAATATGTTTATACATTGTATAATGTCCTGTGCATGGACAATTTAAGCTTTATTTATAATGATTCTTTAATTTTTTTGGAGCTGTGGGAATATTACAAACAAGGCATTTTTTCTCCCATTAAAATCTAGCATAGGTGAAAAAATACTGGGAGTCATTGACTACTTCAGGGACGTTAGTTTGCTGGATGATTTGGATAGAGGCTACTGTGGCTGCAACGGGCCTTCATGTGCAGCTGCTGCTTGGACTATGAAAATGGCGTCACCCCCACGACTTGTCTATATACTTTGTACTCAATCTGGGGTTGTGCTTGTGTATAGTAATACATTTAATGAATGTATGCAAAAAGATTTTCACTATACCTCGGTATATGTAATAAAAAAACCTTGGACCATTCGATTAAATAGGATAGGTTGGCAGTATCTCCCGCAGATATGTTTTCTGTCTCCTTTGTTACAATTATTTCCATGAACTGGAAACAAGTCGTATTAAGATGAATAGCTTCAGTGGATGATGCAGTTTAATATACCATGATCTTAATCCATAAGGACAAAATGTTCCCTTTTCTGTCATTAGTAACTAAAGATCCATACTTCATCCTTGAGTTACACTTAAAAAAAAAACATTGGCAGGTCTAGGGTTAAATATTGTTCTGACCAAGTCATTTAGATGGCATCTTGCATCTGGCCTCTTCTAGCCTGTCACCTAATATTGACAGTAGACAAAAATGCTGGAGAAACTCAGCGGGTGAGGCAGCATCTATGGAGCGAAGGAAATAGGCAAAGTTTTGGGCTGAAACCCGTCTTCAGACTGTTGTGAGGGTGGGGGAAGCGGGAAGAAGAAAGACGAGGTGGAGCCAGTGGGCTGTGGGAGAGCTAAGAAGGGGAGGAGAAAGTAAGGTCTACCTAAATTTAGAGGTCAATGTTCGTACCGCTGGGGTGCAAACTGCCCAAACGAAATATGAGGTGCTGCTCCTCCAATTTACAGTGGTCCTCACTTTGGCCATGGAAGAGGCCCAGGACAGAAAGCTCGGATTCGGAATGGGAGGGGGGGTTGAAGTGCTGAGCCACCGGGAGATCAGATTGGTTATTGCGAACCGAGCGGAGGTGTTTGGCGAAGTAATCGCCAAGCCTACGCTTGGTCTCACCGATGTAGAGCAGCTGATATCTAGAGCAGCGGATGCAGTAGATGAGGTTGGAGGAGGTGCAGGTGAACCTCTGCTGCACCTGGAAAGACTGCTTGGGTCCTTGAATGGAGTCAAGGGGGGAGTTGGAGGAGCATCTATTGCAGCCCACTGGCTCCTCCTCTTCCTTTCTTTATTTGAAACGTTTATACAAAGAACAATGCAACAATATTGTTGGAGGCAGTTGCCAGATCCCAGCCCTGGATGTTGTCTGTCGATTTCCTTCCACACATGCTGCCTGACATGCTGAGTTCCTCCAACACTTTGTTCAAGATTCCAGTGTCAGCACTCTTGTCTGCAGTTGTTTAATTTTTTTAATAAATAACTAAATGGTTGGAAATAATTTCAAGTTATTACTGTACCTTGCTGGACACTCCTTGTACAGGTAGTTGTTAAAGTAAAAGTTAAATTGCAGACAGTCCACAGATTATTTGACTCATTTGTGGAAGTAATGAAGAATAGAAAATAGTTATGCTTAATCATGCAGTTCTGAATTTGCAGGAAAATTACAAAAGTCACCTTGAGGGTCATAGAAACATAGAAAATAGGTGCAGGAGTAGGCCATTCGGCCCTTCGAGCCTGCATCGCCATTCAATATGATCATGGCTGATCACCCAATTCAGTATCCTGTTCCTGCCTTCTCTCCATACCCCCTGATCCCTTTAGCCACAAGGGCCACATCTAACTCCCTCTTAAATATAGACAATGAACTGGCCTCAACTACCTTCTGCGGCAGAGAATTCCAGAGATTCACCACTCTCTGTGTGAAAAAAGTTTTCCTCATCTCGGTCCTAAAAGATTTCCCCCTTTATCCTTAAACTGTGACCCCTTGTTCTGGACTTCCCCAACATCGGGAACAATCTTCCTGCATCTAGCCTGTCCAACCCCTTAAGAATTTTGTAAGTTTCTATAAGATCCCCCCTCAATCTTCTAAATTCTAGTGAGTACAAACCGAGTCTATCCAGTCTTTCTTCATATGAAAGTCCTGACATCCCTGGAATCAGTCTGGTGAACCTTCTCTGTATTCCCTCTATGGCAAGAATGTCTTTCCTCAGATTAGGAGACCAAAACTGTTCGCAATACTCCAGGTGTGGTCTCACCAAGACCCTGTACAACTGCAGTAGAACCTCCCTGCTCCTATATTCAAATCCTTTTGCTATGAATGCTAACATACCATTCGCCTTCTTCACTGCCTGCTGCACCTGCATGCCTACTTTTAATGACTGGTGTACCATGACACCCAGGTCTCGTTGCATCTTCCCCTTTCCCAATCGGCCACCATTTAGATAATAATCTACTTTCCTATTTTTGCCACCAAAGTGGATAACCTCACATTTTGGGAATGGGATTTCCATCTCATGTTTGTATAATTTAAGTTTCCTTTTTCACTTTTTGCATTCTCCTTACACTTCCTTGATATGCTTTCCTTTCCTTTTGCCTGGAATAGTAATCATTTAACAGTAAAAAAGAGTGGAATTCCGATGTTGGTTTTGTTGAACCTTTCACTGCCCTGGCGGCTGGAGCCAGTTACAGTTGATGGATTTTTATCCTGTCTCCTTACCTGTACATCTAAAAACTAAGGTGTGTAATACAGAACACAAGATAACAGAAACAGAGGGAAGTCTCTTGGCTCCTCAAGCCTGCTCCACTGTTCAAAATCATCATGGCTGATCTACGCTTGTCTAAGTTCCATGATCCAGTTTTCAAGGTCCACAATTTTTTAGACTTTTCACATTTATTTATCCCTGCTATGAATATATCTATGATCTACCCTCCACCACCCTTTGGGGCAGAGAATTGCAGATATTCACTACTCTCGGAATAAATTTCTGTCCACGTTGATTTTTAAATGTTTCCTTGGTTTGCAGCATGTCCCTTAGTAACTTTCCAACTCAAAAAGAGCCCAACTTTTAACCCCTTATGATCTAATAAATTGGAATTGGGTCACTCATTTTTCCAAACTGCAGACACAAACTTAAGTATCTCTCTCTCATCCAAGAATTAGCCTGGTGAATCTCCTTTGGGCTAACTCCAATACAACTATATTCTTTCATGGGTAAGGGATATATTGTGCACAGTATTCCGGGTGTGGCCACACCAACATCTTGTAAAAGTGTAACAAAACACCTCAGAGAGAAAGGAAAAGACTACAGATGCTGGAATCTTGAGGGAAAAAACAGACTGTTGGAGTAACTATGTGGGTCAGGCAGCATTTGCGAAGGGAAATGGATGGACCACCTCCCGAACCGAAATGTCAATTGTCCGCTTCCCTCTACAGATGCTGCGTAACCTGTTGCGTTCCTCGAGAAGCCTGTTTTTGGCACTTTATTCTTGAATTCCAAAACCTTTTGCAATAGTCTCAACATGCCAGCTGCTTCCTTAACTACTTGTTGGACCTGCCTGCTTACTTTTTGTGATTCATGCCTCAGATGTTTTACTTTAATTTATTAAAACTAATTCAAATTTTGAACATATCAGTTGAACAAATTCCACAGTATCTCTCACATTTCGTTTTGAAAATTACAGATCCCTTGTTTTAGTTTAAAAACAAATGACAGGAAGTAAGTAGTTGTCCAACACCAATGACATTTTCTTTCATTATGACTCGGTGAATGGAAATGACGCAATGAACAATGACCGATTTATTTTTGTTTACTCCCTTGGCCAGATTTATTGAGGAGACTAATTGTGTTTAGATTGGGTAACTTCGTACATATAATTGTGAATTATGTGGCGTGCGCATAGCTCGACTGATAATATTGTAGCAGCAGAAGTCGTGCACTGTTTCAAAAACAACTCTAAAATAGAATGGTTATACGGTATTGGCGTTTGTGTGACTCTTGTTACAGGGCGGTGCAATGGTGCAGCCAGTAAAGTTACTGCCTTGAAGTGCCGGCGACTTGGCTACAATCTTGATCTGCGTATATTTTGTACGTTCCTGTGAATGCATGGCTTCCTCCATTTGTTCTGGTTTCCTCCCAATTCTCAAAGACATGAAGGTTGGTAGGTTAATTGGCCCCTGAATACTGCCACTATTTTGTAGTAAGTGTTGGAGATCATGGGGAATTGAGATTTAAAAAAAAAAAGGATTAATTCAGGATTAGTATAAATGGGTAGAAATTGCTCAGTACAAAGTCAGTGGGCTGAAGGGTCAGTTTCCGTGATGTATTGCAATTACTGCACTAAGGTTGCATGTTTTAAGGAATCGGGGTTAGTTTTGTTTTCTAATTAATCCATTTTGTTGCATGGTGAAAAGTTTCCTTCAATCCAGTTTAGAGAAAAAGATTGTATGATTCTTGTGGTTAAATCTCTTTCTCATTCACTGACCTCGCTCCTATAGAGGAACAGTCGGCTTTGTAATTCTCTGAAGGCTTTGAAATGATTTCTGGTGACATCTGGCATTCAAAAGGATTCGCAGGTTTTGGTGCAGGGTTTGCAGAAAGGATAAAGTGTTTTTAAGCTGCAAGAATGTTTTAGTTTAATGAGTTAAAGTCTGGTGAAGCTGAGCGAAATGCAATGCCTGGGCTTGCTGCTTCGGCTGCAATGGGAGTGGAGTTTCTGTGTGATGTCATTCCACTTTGCAGATTCTGACTCCTTGCTCACTGCAGTTTGTGTGATTGGTTTAATAATAACACAATATGCTGTAACTAGGCGGTTGCTTAAAACAGTTTGTGTAATTGGGTTTCAGGCCATTGATTTCTGATAAAGGCTGACGATCTAATCAAGTTGCTAAATGACAGGTGATACAGGAGAAGAAAAGGTGCACACGCGTGTGTGTGCGTGCACACGCGTGTGCGTCTGCATGAAATACTCTACCTTCAGTGAAATATGCATGATGATGCGCATTTGCTTTGTTTTAAATGCTTTATTTTCTTGAACTATTGCTTCTGAATGCGGAGACGGAACATTCTCAAAGAAAATGAGCTATTTAACATTGATGTGGAAAAGCTGATATTGGCCATTGTGATCTATATATCATTTTTAAATTAATTTCTAAACTTTGTTCTCATGTTTATTGCTTTTCGCTGCCACTCGCTGTGACTGGATCTAGAATAATATGTTCAGTTTTGCTTTGCTTACTTAAAAGCGTAGAGGGAATGTCGCAAGCATTCACCAATCTGGTTCTGGAGATACCGTTCATGAAGGCCATGATCGTGATAAATGATAGAGCAAGCTTGAAGGGCCAATTGGCCTCCACCTACTTCTAATTCTTACATTCTTATTATGCATTTCATCTTTCAGTCAAATTATAATTAATCTCTTTAGTTAGATGTAAATAATCATTTCCCATCAGTATGAAAAAATGTCTTGACCCGAAACGTCACCCATTCCTTCTCTCCAGAGATGATTGATGCTTGTCCCGCCGCGTTACTCAAGCATTTTGTGTCTACCTTCGATTTAAAGCAGCATCTGCAGTTATTCCCTACACATTTCGAATAAAGTATGTATCTCAATAATTATGTATTAATTGTTAGGAATTTTGCTAATCTACATAGAACAGTGCAGTACAGCACAGGAACAAGACCTTCAGCCCACAATGTCTGTGTCTGACAATACCATATTTCTCCATTCCCTGCATATCTATATGCCTATACAAAAATCCATTATTGCATCTGCCTCAACCCTGCCCCTGGTTGTGCATCCCATGCACTCGCCACCCGCTCAGCAAAAAAAATGACCCGCGCATCTCTCACACTCCTCTCACCTTAAAGCCATGTCTCTAGTATTTGATTCTTCCATCCTGGGAAATAAGTTCTGACTGTTTATACTCTTAAGCCGCTCATAATTTTATATAGTGTGATGCCCCCCCCCCCCCCACCGCAACCACGCGTTGAGGGAACGGGATCCAACAGGTCCCATTTGGTCTAGTACCCCCTGAAGATTATGTCCTGAAAAAACTTGGGCAAACTTTTCCATCTTTAGTTTCTATTCCCCTCCTCTATATATTTCTGGATAAAGTGCTGACTGCAAGGAGTCAGTCAGGGGAACTAACCAAAGAAAATTACTTGTCTGATCTGTTGAGGCTTACTTACCTGACCTTGCTGTATTTTTAATTTGTATTTTTTACCACTTGTCCTCATGCAGCTACCAAACAACATTAAACAGTCATATTTGCAGTTAAATTAAGATTTATGGGGCAGACAATACCTCTTTAAGTAAAATTATCCTAGATTCATATTCTGTTCTCACCAGATTGCAGTGGTTCTCAGCAATTGAGTTTAGTTGAACTCAATTACTGAGAACCATTGCAATCTGGCGAGAGCTAGAAAATTTATAATAGAAAACACTTGTTTCAAGCATCAGCCAATCTACGTATTTTATCCAAGTATGCCATTTTAGTGGCTTGAATTATTCTATTACTGGTAGGCCACTTTTCATAAATTGGTCATTAAATTTAGTCCCATCTCACTAAACCTCCACGACAGAAAGATACACTAAACTCAAACTTCCAAAAATGTTGAGTGAAGTGGCGAAGACATGGCAGAGGAACATGTGGAAACATGGGAGTTCGTCCACCTGGATAGAAAAACTGGCATTGCAGATGAACAGGGAGGTGAGGGGCACTGGATGCAAAGAGGAATAATTAGCCTATTTGTCAGTGGTTCTTAACCTGGGGGTCGTTTTGGGCTTTACTGGGGGACACAAAGGGATCAAAAATAACATCCATTTGTTGAGCCCTTTTTTAGGAACATACCACATACAGTATTTTGTTTGCGTATGTGCCTACGCATGCCAAAAAGGTTAAGAAGCAATGATCTATATTCTGTCGGCAACAGAAATAGTGTAGGTAGAAATTTATAAGTAACTTGATTGCTGAAAACAAGCAACAATTTTACGTAACAATTTGTAATAGTGTCCCAAACACTATGGAGGGAACTGTATACATAAATATTTGCACTCATCTTTCTTGCATGATTTATGAAATATTGGAAGCAAAATTACAACTGCTTGTGGAAGGGATTTGGGGAGAGCTCTATCCTTGTTTCAACGTCTTTTGCCTCCTAGTTATTGAAACACATTTCTGCAGATTAACAGCATTCCCGTTTATTATATATTCAAATGCATCATAAAGTTTAGCCTACTACAAACTTCCAAACTTTGGTCAAATTGTGGACAGAAGATGATATAGAGGCTTCAAAGGGATAGAGACATGCTAAGCATATGGTCATTAGGGTTAAGCTGCGAAGTAAAATTAGGAAATATAATTGTGCTGCTAGTTGAGTTGCTCATTCTTTTAAAGGGGACATGGAAGACTCCTGCAAAGTTGCATGATTCTTTAGAGTTGCAATTTTATTTGGTAATGTAGATAATTGAATCTGCCAAGGTATTTATTAATTGAGCCTTTTTTAAAGCTTTTGGATTGTTGTGATAACATTTTGCGTTCTTAAGTGCAGCCGGAAATGTGATTTCTACTTCTTTTTGTTGTATTTTAGGTCTGATATCATGAAGAAGGACTGGTCCTCTGTATGGATGTGTTATTAGTGCTGATGGCACAACTGATCCAATATGAATGTGCATGATGTTGGTGGAAGACGACGATTTGAAGACAATGAATTTACGTTACGGGTATACCCAGGGAATATAGCAGAAGGCACCATTTATTGCCCTGTCGCTGCGAGGAAAAGCACCAGTGCAGCAGAAGTTATTGAAATTCTTATTTACAAATTACAACTAGAGAAGACAAAATGTTATGTCTTGGCAGAAGTGAAGGAATTTGGTGGGGAAGAATGGATACTCAATCCAACCGACTGTCCAGTACAACGCATGATGCTTTGGCCACGCACTGCCCTGGAAAATAGTTTCAGCAGTGAGGACTATCGCTTCCTGCTTCGAGAGAAAAACCTTGATGGTTCTATTCATTACAACAATCTGCAGTCATGGCTGAGGGTGACGGAGGAGCGGCGGAGTATGATGGAACGGGGTTTTTTACCTCAACCACAGCAAAAAGACTATAATGATCTGTGCAATCTACCAGACTTGAATGAAAACACACTTCTGGACAACCTGCGTAATAGGTATAAACAAGAGAAAATCTACACTTATGTTGGAACAATTTTAATTGCCATAAATCCTTTTAAATTTCTTCCTATTTACAACCCCAAGTATGTAAAAATGTATGATAATCACCAACTGGGTAAACTGGAGCCCCATGTATATGCTATTGCTGATGTGGCATACCATGCCATGTTACAACGCAGGAAGAACCAATGTATAGTTATTTCGGGCGAGAGTGGCTCAGGAAAGACACAAAGTACGAACTTCCTGATCCATCATCTAACTGCTTTGAGCCAGAAAGGATTTGCCAGTGGAGTGGAGCAGATTATTCTTGGAGCTGGACCTGTGCTAGAGGTAAGATTCATCACGTGATTTCTTCTTAAGGGAATTGAAAGAAAACCTTCCTTGAAAGTGAACAGATGTATTGCTTTATTTTTGTTTAACGGCAAATTCTCCATGAAGCAAGTACTGTAATGCTGTTTGTGAGACATAGTGTACCAGTGCATCTGGTGTTAAAAATCTGAAACTCAAGCTGACTAATCAATGTAAATGTGTATCCCAGGTGCCTATAGGTTCCTCAAATCTTATTTTACCATGCCCCATGTCAGAAAATGTAATTTATGGTCCAACTCTCTCACTTGTCATTATATTAGTGATCAAATGTAAGTTTGATCGATTTCTTGTTTAAAGTGCTGCTGGCTAAATATTGAAGGTCATTCATTTTCAACATGGTAGTTAATTTCAAACTAGTTGGGTTTATAATAACAGCTGAAGTGTTGTGCATTGCATATGGTTATTTGAGTAACCTGATTTGCTATCAGCCTGTTACTGATTAATGTTGATTATTGGAGAATTCAAGTGCAAACCTGATGGATGTTTGGTTAGCCGTCCGGTGCTGAAGGTCATTGTATTGCTGGCTGGGTTCATATTTGTTATGGTATTTTTTAGACAGGATATTAAGGCACTTAAACCTCGCAAATATGCATAAACCTCCAAGCGCCTTAATATCCTGTCTAAAAAATACCATCATTGGCATTCCAGAAGTGGTATTGTCAGGTAGTGTTCTGCATTAAGTAATTGGAAATGAGCAATTGATTTTTCATTTTCTTCCCGAGTGGCTTACTTTCATGCATCCCATTTGACACATACTCAAATTTTACAGTGGGTATCAGTTACCAGATAGTTACCAGTTGCAGAAATCTTGTTAATTCTATCCTGTTAACACAATTCTCACTCCAACAAAAATTGCACAAAAGATAGACAGAGTGCTGGAGTAACTCAGCAGGTCAGGCAGCATCATTGGAGAACAAGGATGGGTGACATTACAAGTCGGGACCCTTCTGCAGACTGAATTACCCTGACTTGCTGAGTTAGTCCAGCACTGTGCGTCATTCTTTGGTATAAATAAGCATCTGCAGTTGATTGTTTCTGCTTTTCCATTAATACCAATAATTTTGAATCATTGCACTTAACATATGAACAGGAACATGGATATCATTTTTCAGATGTTTTTGATGACTGTTCAAAATATTTCTGATCATATGCAACTATTAACAACACAGGTTTGTGTGTGCTATATTATCATAATTGTGGTGAAATGTCCCTAGGAAGCCTTTTCACTACAACTGAAGCAATTCAATACAGATGGGTTAATTTTCCAAATGAACTGTGAATGTAATAAATGAAATCATGAACTGAAAAACTGCCAGAGTAGCTGTTTGATTTCTTCAAATGGGCAAAACATTTTTAGTGAAGAAGCAATTTACTTTTGTTACTTTCAACTTAAAATACTTGATTTGGTTCACATGTGGTTGTCTTTACATTGTGGAAACAAAGCCAACTAGATTACTGTTTTCTATCCGCAGTGGTGACCTTGAATATTCAACTTGCTTGTCACTTGAACTTTCCATCCCACTCCCACCTCTGTTTTTAATCTCGAAATACTGTTCCAACAAATATCGATGCAAGCTTGAGGATAGAAATCTCTTCTTCCAACTTGGCATGTTACGGGCTTCAGGGCATGTTACGTGCTTCAGGGCTCGGCATTGAATTTTTAAAAATCACGAAAGTCAGCCATTCTATTGTTGCATCTCATGCTATCAACATTTAACGTTTATTTATTTTTCCTCTGGTATTATAGATATAATTTATCTTCAGTTTAAGCCTCCTCAGTTGTACCCTTTGTTATTCCCTAGCTTTTATAATAGTCTTTTTCTGCAACTGAAAACTTGATTTTTGACTGTTTCCATTTGTGAGTTGGTTCTGATTCTCTTTCCATAGAGTATTTGTTCTGTTTAGAGAACATTTTCACAGCATGCACATATTCACAGGAGCCTGCATGGTTACAAGCTATGCCTTGCTCTTTGTGGGTTATGTGGACAGACCTTTCTTTGGTTTACTCGGACCCCTTCTTCATATCTGTAGCATGAATGACTATATTGTCCCTGCCCTTGTATAGAACTTCAAGATTTATCTGTGTAGGAAGGAACTGCAGATGCTGGTTCAAACTGAAGATAGACACAAACCTGGAGTAACTCAGTGGGACAGGTAGCGGCTCTGGATCTCAAACGTTACCCATTCCTTCTCTCCAGAGATGAGGGGGTGGGGTGGGGGGGGGGATATGGACTGGATGCAGATCAGTGAGATCAACTCAGCTTAGCAACTTGTATGCATGGATAAGTTGGGCCAACAGTGCTGTTTCCATGCTATATAGCTTAATGTCTGACTCCAGTTTGGTTAATTATTCCAATTTCGCCAGCTCTGCATGTTTTGAAAAAAGAATACTGCTTCTGAGATGGCTTCCTCTATGTCTGACTATATTTCTCTCCCACTTGGGTTGCGCTCTCATAGTTCTTAACCATGCCTGGTCTATTTCCCGCACTTATACTCTCAGCCCTGCCAGCATCAACATACCAACATCATCCTCCATAGTTTTCATCACCTTCAATGAGATGCCAACTCTAGACGCATCTTCCACTCTGAGCATTCCAGTGGGTTACTTATGGAACACTTTGATTTGCTTTTTTTCTTCTATTTCCATCAACTGCACGGTTTCTGAGAACAATTGTGCAAACGTTAGAAGGGATCATGGGATATGGGGGGAAAAGCAGGAATAGGGTACTGATTTTAGATAATCAGCCGTGATCATATTGAATGGCAGTGCTGGCTCGAATGGCCTACTCCTGCATCTATTTTTCTATGTTTCTATGTTTTTTCTAATTCAACACGGAAATTGTAGCTAAGGTGGAAACAAAATGCTGGAGTAACTCAGTGGGACAAGCAACATCTCTGGAGAGAAGGAATGGGTGACGTTTCGGGTCGAGACCCTGCTTCAGACTGTTGCTAAGGCATTGTTTAGTTTACATTTCTAAGCTAGATGGACCATGAGTATTCAAGGCTAATATTCTCAGTCTGTATTATATTATTAGTGCTACATTTAGTTTGAGTACTCTGAGGCCACTGAAATTACTGTCACAGAGTTCTGATTCCTATTCACTCTCCACTGTAATACTGGAAAATAAGTAAGAGTAGATACTGAATGAATGGAATGCCAACAATTTAGCAGGTGAGGGAATTGAATATATTAGTTAATAATGCAACTTTCCACCATTCACTATGGGCTTATTTGTTTTCCCCAGATGTCTTCATTAAGATTTGATGTTATTTTTCATTTTTATTCTAATCTTTAAAAGCAAAATGTCTTCAATGAAGGAAAATGTACTTTTTTATTGCTAATTATAATGCTCCTATCTCCTATGAGCTAGAATAATACAATTATTTATAAATCTTTTGCAAAGTATTTTAATGAGTTTGAACATCTGAGTTAATATGATTAGAGGTGGATAAAGGCAGGAAAGACTAGGAGAGTATGCAGATCAGGAATGGAAATCCAAAGGTTTCTGATTGGCGACTTTCGGAACTGGTTCTAATGAAGTGCCTTGGAGCTGAAACACCAATTGCTTCTCTCTCCACATGTTGTTTGCCCTGATGAATACTGCCAGCATTTTCTGTTAATTTCAGAAATGATTTCTTGCCAGCATACGAATGTCTTTTTTGACAGCTAAATTGTGACACATTAATTATACAATCCAAGCGAGGAAGCCTGTTCCAATTGAAGTATTGGTTGATTGCTCAGAGCAGCAGGAAATTTGCATTGAAATGATCTTGTAAATGAAAACAAAGGAAAACAACAATCATCAAACATAATGATAAACTGACCTGTAGACTGTTCATGATAAACATTGTCATGCTTGCAAAATGTGGGCTAGGAATCATTTTAAAATCACAAAGTCTAAATTGTCTTAATTTTATTTTGGAATTCCTTAGATTCTGGTATGGCCACATCCCATAACAGTGTTTCATGTTTGTTTTTCTCTGCACAATGATAGGATAGGGAATGGAATTGAATGTGCCAAGTTCTGTCAGCCAGGATAGGTCTCTGTATACTGGGACTCGTGCTTCTGATGTATGAATTATTGCTGCTGCAATTTTCTTGGCAGCATGTTTATACATGCAACAGAATTGTTTAAATCTGTTTCGCAGGGTTGAGCGTTAGTGCTGTAAACAATTGGCAATATGAGAGTAGTGCAAATTAGCCCACTTAGAATACTGAAAATATTGAAACAAAAAATCACCCCTCCATGTTCTCCAGAGGTATTGAATGATCTGCTGAGGTACTCCAGCACTGCTGTTCTTTGTGTCTTCATCCTAA
The DNA here is from genome assembly GCF_028641065.1 of Leucoraja erinaceus. NCBI lineage: Eukaryota > Metazoa > Chordata > Chondrichthyes > Rajiformes > Rajidae > Leucoraja > Leucoraja erinaceus. The sequence continues at coordinate 1,205,493 of NC_073412.1, read as the reverse complement.
CCCTAATGGGAATCCCTGAACCATAATCCAGGGAAGTGCTGGAACATACCTGCCTGCACCTAGCTATAAACTTAATGCCAAAAAACTAACCCGGTGAAGCATGAAAGATGCCCACCTGAACCTTAGTGGCTAAATGCATTGCAAGCACACTTTAGACGGTGCCTGGAGACCTGTAGGAGCTAGCAAATCCTGCCTACAGCACGATCCTGTGCCACAATTGCACTGGAAAATCGCACATATGCACTCAGTAGAAGATGCCTCCAGTAAATCCAACCCTTTGCACTTTTCCAGTCACCCGTTAGCCAGGGTAACTCACCTATACTCACCCGGTAGAAGGCGTGTCCAGTCCTGCAGAAGACAGCAAATACAATCCCATGCACTCCTCCGTTCTCCTGTAGCCAGGAAAAATCGCTCTTCACTTGTATGCAACCGGCAGAAGGACCCTGCAACACCACATGTTCAGCCACAGCAGCCCTTTCAACACCTCAGCACTCCTGACACTCCGGGTTCAAAAGATAATTACACCTTCACTGTACCAGTACTTTCAAAAGCTACATGGTGCTATTATTAAGCCCCCAGTATTCATCAAAGCCAAGGTGCAGACTGGAAAAATAATACTCCAAAATTAAAGCGTGCTAGTGCAATGCAGGGTGGCGTTAAGTTAGCTATGCCTGTATTTGATCAAACATTATGTAGTCTCTCAGCAGATAAGAAATATCTTTGACATAGTATTGGGGTACATTTACACATGCTGTAGTTAGCTGGGGGCAGCAACCACCATTACATTAGCTAGCCCCCATAGTGTGTTTCTACGGCTGGAAATTATATTTCCATCTAACCAAAACCTTTTAATAAAATTCTATTGTTTTTAAAGTTGCTGCTTAATAGCTGTACATTTGTTTGTGTTGGGCCCCAGGGAACTAAAAGGGAGGGGGGGGGGGGAGGGGGGGGGAGGGAGGGGGGGGGGGGGGGGAGCGAGAGAGAGCAGTAGAAAATATAAACCACAAATTACCGAAGAAGAATACAGTTGGAGCATTCCATCACCTTCAGGCAGCTTTTATTCAAGAGCAGGGTAAACGTGAAGATGTTAATAAAAGCCCATTGCAATAAGTTGAGAGCCAGAGGATTCAAGACTTTGAATGGGTGCTTTGGCCTTGGTATATTCCTCAGCACACTCCACCTGATGCACAGCAGGTAGGAAGAAATGCCAAGATCCTGCCTAAAATAAAGGGAGATGTGAGCTTATCTTCAATGGCCTGCCACTTATCTTATCTTCTGCCTGTTCCTTACAGGATCCCTCTCCCACCCCTAGTGCTCTCCCCACCAGACGCACTTTGATGAAACTCTCCTCTCTATCGGATTTATTTTAAGTTCTCTCATTGTTCTCGTTCCGCTGTTCATTCTGATCTTCAACAATGTCCGTACCAAAATGCATGACCATAGTTATGTGCCACCTACGACCTTCTGGCGACCCCTCCCTCTCACTTCTATATTCTATCTTCCCTCTATGTTCAGTCATGATGCAGGGCCTCAACCTGAAACATCAACCACACCATAGCCACCTCAGATGCTACTTGAACTGCTGCATTCTTCCAGTAGTTTATTTTTTGAGTTCCTTCGCTGAGTGAATCTAAGACAGAAATCAGGAATCAAAGACTATAGGGTTAGTGTTGGATAGTACTCAACGTAAAAGATCAGCCACAATCTTATTGAATGTCATGGGAAAGTGAAGGTCTGAAGGACCTAAAGTTCTTGTGTAGTACACTTTGTTTACCACTGAGGATCACTGGAGCATTCTCCCAAAGAAATACATCATCATGAAACCCTCCACGAGAATTCCCAAAATTCCAGATCTGTTTCTTTGCTGATTCCTCAACATACTGATTGTGAAAACATCCTCAACACTTTAATGCTAACTTTAGTCTTCCGTAGTTTTTTGGAACTAAAACAGTACGTGTCAAACAATCCACTACAAATACAGAGAGACATAAAACTGATACCAAATCAGAACAGAAATATGAGACCATCCTTTACATCAAAGGAAACTCAGAGAACATCTTAGTTAAGAACAGTAAAGTGTGCTCTGATCTATTACCAGTCTCATGACTGACATGAAAGTGGTTACAATGACAGCATTATCCAAGACCTAATGCTAGAGGGAGGGTTGGGGTTTCACTGTTATAACTTGAACTGCGTGCATTAAATGGAAGAAGATGCTAATATCAAAGGGGTGAACATTTACAAGAAAATTATACTGAAGAAAAATAAAGTTGGTATAATTGTTCAATGTTATGAGTCTATTTTTAACAGCTCTAAACTTGAAAGGTACAAGCAGACGGCAGAAATGTGGTGTCTCTTGTATGTTACCTCAGCGTAATCTACAATTTTAAACTTTTGCACTTACATATGATTGTGCCTAATGTAAAGATAGATTGTTGCTGAACTGTATGTAAAAAAGAATTTTCATTATGAGTGACAATGTACCATTGTATCTAAAAATAGAGCTACAGTGTAGATACAGGTCCCTCGGCCCACTCAGCCTGCCCCAACCAATGATCACCATTACACTAGACCTATCCTCCACATTGAACGCAATTTACAGAAGCCAATTGACTTACTAACCTGCACATCTTTGAAATGTGGGAAGAAACCGGAACACATTGAGAAAATTCATGTGGCCACATGGGAACTTACAAACTCCATATAGACAGCACCCTTAGTGAAGATCGAACCTGAGTCTCTGGTGCTGTGAAGCAGCAGTTCTATGGTTGCACTACTGGGCCGCACAATTTGAGTATATTTGAGACTGGTTGCAAAGCGCAGTTCCAAAAAAAAATCTGTTAATCACTATTGCATAATGCTGATCATGCTTTTACTTACCGCTGGTTGATTCTCCCACCAGTGAGAACTTAGTATAATTACATTAACACTGATTAATGTAAATCTGGAAATTTGAATGGACTCAGAAGTGGACAGCTCTCATTTTAGTGACAACCATTCAGTCTCTACTTGATTGCAATCATGCAAACCTTTCTTAAGGTCAGAGGATGAAATGCAACATGGACTTCGATTAAGAGTAACTTTAAATGAAAATCTTAATGTCATCAACTCCATGGATCATCTCCAGAAGCTACCATCTCCTTCCCTCTGTTATTTTTGTACCTGGTGGCATAATCTTCCATCCTGGTTTCTATATTCACACAATCTGCCTTGCATCTCTTTAATCCTGATGACACCTTCATAGTAAGATGTTGCATACAATACTCAATGCTGGGCATGCCACAGCATCTTACCACGTTGGAAATTTCAAAGTTCATTCTTTCAGGATTTTCTAAACTGCTATCTTCCCCCATCAGACTAACAAACTTTGGCATTCTATTTCATTCTAGAGTGCCATTTTAAACTACTCATACAAGACTGCCATGGTCAGCTACACAATATTGTTCTTGGGAGCAAAGACGTCCTTCTGCAGTTGCACAGGGTCCTGGCGAGACCACACCTGGAGTATTGTGTGCAGTTTTGGTCTCCAAATTTGAGGAAGGACATTCTTGCTATTGAGGGAGTGTAGCGTACGTTCACAAGGTTAATTCCCGGGATGGCTGGACTGTCATATGTTGAAAGAAAGGAGCAACTGGGCTTGTATACATTGGAATTTAGAAGGTTGAGGGGATCTTATTGAATCATATAAGATTATTAAGGGATTGGACAAGCTAGAGGCAGGAAACATGTTCCCGATGTTGAGGGAGTGCAGAACCAGGGGCCACAGTTTAAGAATAAGGGGCAGGCCATTTAGAACAGACGAGGAAAACCTTTTTCACCCAGAGAGTTGTGAATCTGTGGAATTCTCTGCCTCAGAAGGCAGTGGAGGCGGATTCTCTGAATGCTTTCAAGAGAGAGTTAGATAGAGCTCTTAAAGATAGCGGAGTCAATGGATATGGGGAGAAGTCAGGAACGAGGTACTGATTGTGGATGATCAGCCATGATCACAGTAAATGGCGGTGCTGGCTTGAAGGGCCGAATGCCCTACTCCTGCACCTATTGTCTATTGCCTATAACCCACAGAGCAGTGTAATCAGTTGTTGGAGATATTGTAGCCATTTTTATTCTCGTTCACTGTCCACATTTGAGAATTTGCAGTATTTAACAGTAAAGAAAATCAAACAAACCAAATTGGGCACCAAGTCCTTTACCATAGTCCCAATCCTAACTTCACATAAAGAAATTGAACCCGGTGCGTTCCTTATCTTAAAGTTTTGAGAACCTCTGAGCGAAAGAAGAAGAATTACATGATCCAACATGCAATATTCACACATTTTAAATAATTGTATGTTAAGTGCAAGTTGCCGTGTAATAGATCAAATGATGTAAGATCATGTTTGAGAAGATCTGAACTTGAAGATGCAATATATTGAAGTACCTGCAGCATGTCAATCTTTGGCCAAAATCCTTCTACAGATTTACCATAAAAACAGTTTATGGGGATGCATTACACCTTGGTTTGGCACAGCTCTTCACAAGATTGCAAGAAGTTGCAGTCGTGGATGTATCCCATTCTATCACCCAAACCTCTTTCCACTGTTGACTCCATCTACGTTTTGCGCTACCTCGAAAAAGCTTCCAACATAATCAAAGACCATTTTCACCCGTCATGCTCTCATCTTCCCTCTCCTGTAAAGCAGAAGTTACAAAAGCTTGAAAGCATGATTCAGAAATAGCTTCTTCCCAGCTTGTATCAGACTACTGAGCAACTCTTCCATAAATTAGATTGCAGTCCAGTTCTCCTCATTGTGGACTTTGGTCTTTTTAATATCTGTACCGCTATTATGCAATAACACTATATTCTGTACTCTGGTATTTTTCTCTTTGCATTGCTTTTTGTGCATGCGTATGGCTTGAATGTGCTATTGTATAGTATTATTTGACTGGGTAGCATGCAAACAGATCTTATAATTGCATCTTGCTGTTTGTGACGATAATAAACCAATATCAATATTTTCCTTGTGATTTCAATAAATTGCTCATATTTGCACTTATGGGTCGACAGTTAAATTATTTCACAGTTGCACAGTTTGAAAGTATTCTAACTAAATGTTGAAGTACTGATAAAGCAAGTGTTAGCTATTCTTATGAAATATAATTGATGCAGGACTTTTAAAAGATTCTGCAGAAAACAATTTCAATAGATCAATGTAGTTTATAGAAGTAGCCTTAACCTGTTGCTTTTTACACCTGAGGTGGAGAGGGTGCATGTCAGATAACCATTTTAGCTCCATATATTTTGAAGGGAAATCATGAACATTAATTAGCAAGCAGTGTCAGCATTCCTAACATGCTTTGGTATGCATCATTCACGTGAAGAACAGAATAGAATGTGCACAATCCAGTTTAGGCTGACCAAAGATAATGTGCTGGTGTGGGCTACCTCATTGCAATATATCAAATTCACAACCAGGCAGGGAAAAGCAGTTCTGAACTTATCCTCAGTGGATTTTCTAGTGTGTTGTATATTTTTCAGAAAGAGATGAAGATTTTGGTCAGAATGTAAGAACATCATAATCAGGAGGAAGAGCAGCCTACGATGCTATTCAGTCAGCTCATGCCTACCTAGGCTTGGCATCAATTCCATTCTGCTGCCATCATATCTTTTACTTGCTTGTCTTTTACATGTCCGTCAATATATTCAATGACTTCACCTCCACGACTGTCAAAGAGAATTCCAAAGGTTTGCAACTTGAGAGAAAGAAGTCCCTCTCATCATCTCCATCTTAAATGGCTGGCCTCTTTTTCTGAACCTGTGCCCCAGGTTCTTGATAACTCAACTGGAGGAAATGTTATCACATAGTCCTGAGTATCATGTGATTCAGTAAAATCACCTCACCCTCTTAACCCAACAGAGCTTACGTTCATGTGTCAATTTTATTTCAGCCCAAGACTCATGACTGTGAACCTTCCCTTCATTGCCTTCAATGCAGGTATATAACACCTTAAATGTGGAGACCATACTACTTACGGTATTCTGGGTGAGGTTTTGCCAGTTTGGCAACATTTTGCAGCAAAGTTCACTTCTTAAATGCTCCGTACATTCTAAAGTAATGTATGTCATCCATCAGAATTCAGAATTATCTCCTTTGTCTTCTGAGGAAATGAAGGCATTGGGGGTGCTTTTTGGCTGTGGCATCAGTTGATCCAGGACAAATTGTTGGTAATATTTTTGCCCCAGAAATTGAAGCTCTCAACCATTTCCACTTCAACACCATTGCATGTTGTGTGTATACTACTCTGCTTCCTGAAGTCATTGATTAGCTCGTTGTTTTATCTGACTTTGAGGGAGAGGTTCTTGTTGTGACACCATCTTACTAAGCTTTCAATCTTTCTGTACTTGTAATTGTTTGAGATCTGCCCCAAGAAAGTGATGCCATCTGCAAACTTTTGTAAAGGGAGTTAGGCCAGAGTTTGGCTGCGCAGTCATGAGTGTTTATATCCTTATGGGGCACACGTGTTGAGAATTATTGTGGAGGATGCTTGGTTGCCCTTCCTTACTGACTACAATCTATGGGTCAGGAAGTGAACCATCCATTTACAGAGGGGAATGCTGAGTTCTAGGTCCAGGAGGTTGGATTTGGTTTTGTATGGAACTATGGTGTTGAAGACAGGATGATAGTCAAGAAACAGGACGTAGGTGTCCTTGTTATCTAGGTGTTCCACAGATGAGTGTAGGGCAAGGGAAATGGCGTCTAGTTTGGACCAGTTGTGGCAGTTGGCAAATTACAGTGAATAAGGGCTGTTGGAGTTGAAGTGCGCCATGACCAATCTCTCGAAGCACTTCATGATGGCGGATGTCAGAACCGTCTGTCTGAAGTTAAAGCATGCTACTTTGTTTTTTGTTGGCATTAGAATGATAATGGTCTTCTTAAAGCATTTGGGAACCAGATTGGAGGAGGGGGGAGTTAAAGATGTCCAAAAATACTCCCACTAGCTGGTCCGGTCAGTTTCCAAGTACATTACACGCACAACTTCCATCTTCTTATCAAGGTTCTAAAGTGCACTGACATCTTTACCTTTGTGCTCAAATCTTTTGGGAATAAGGTCATGTTAGTCTTCATTGTCATGGACCCAACAGCAGTGGTTCAGGAAGGTGCTCACCACCACCTTTGCAGCGATTTAGTAATGAGTGATAAATGCTCACCTTTGCATGCAAGTCAGATCTTGAAGAATTGAAGAGAAAAAATATGTAGACTATCACCATCACTTCATCTGTTCCTCAGCAAATGTACCCTGCTTGGCTCTCAACAACAAATAAGGCAATTGACATAGCGTTGGCTTAGTGTTCTGTAACTGGAGAGACACTCTTTTTGGCCATAGGTTTATCACTCACTGCTTCCATATGGGAAATGCTGAATCGTCTCCAGCACTTGCAGCAAAGGAACGTGGCATGTGATGAGTGGGTATATCAGATTGATGAATACTGCTTTCTTCAGTACTTGATTTCTGTGGCAACGAGCTGAACTACTTTGAGCAGGATGGGCGTGGGACTAACATCAGAAATTCAAATATTTGTTTAAACAAGTCGAGGCATTGTACTTGAGTTAAACAATGGAAAACAAGTTAAAGCCAGATTAAATATCACTTGGTGACTGGATTTTGACATAATTAATCCATTGGTATGCATAGTTAGTGTACACAAATCAGAAATCATTGCTGGAGAAACAGTACAACTTAGAACATTCTGAAGTTTTGATCACAGGTTAGGTTTGAGAAACGGTCACGGTATTGATTCTGATGCTTTCAATAATTGACAATTACAAAACCATCCCTGTGATGTTTTCATCAACTTCTGCCCCCTCAGTTATTGCCATACAGAATGCTCTGTGGAATGCAGCGTAATGTTTAGAGCACTGTACTTTTATTACAGCAGATACATGAACCATCAAAGATAATTGTATGAGATTCTAATTGTTTACTCAGGCATAATTACCGCTAGAAAAGTTAGATACAAAATGCTGGGGTAACTCAGCAGGACTGACAGCATTTCTGGAGAGAAGGAATCGGTGACGTTTCGGGTCGAGACCCTTCTTCAGACTGATGTCAGGGGAGTGGGCTGAACAGAGATAGAAAGTAGTTGAAGACAGTAAGACTGGTGGGAGAACTGGGTAGGAGGAGGGGTGGAGAGAGAGGGAAATCAAGGGCTATTTCAAGTTAGAGAAGTCAATGTTCATACCGCTGGGGTGTAAACTACCCAAGCAAAATATGAGGTGCTGTTCCTCCAATTTCCAAATACTGCTGGACAACTTGCCTTGTCTGATTATTTTGTTGGTATTCCGGATACTAGCCCATTATAATATCATTTCAGTTATAACCCTTTTGAGACATTATCTTCCACCATAATATAGTGAATGCTTCAATCCCTACTTTTCTCTGTAAAATGATGACGTTAAGAGTTCCTGGTCAGTGAGAATTCCTCATTGTGATTGACTAGCTTGTCTACCTGATGGTGTTACTGTTGTTAAATGAAGACCAGTCATCCATGGCCTGTCACCTGTCACCCGATAACCAATGTAAGGAATTCATGCCAGAGATAATGACAGATCTTTACAATCCAAGTCGGCAATAAATACCATCGAAGGTAGACACAAAATGCTGGAGTTACTCAGCGGGATAGGCAGCATCTCTGGAGAGAAGGAGATGCTGCCTGTACCGATGAGTTACTCCAGCATTTTGTATCTACCTTCGATTTAAACCAGCATCTGCAGTTCTTTCCTACACATAGTAAATACCATCGCTTCATTACTGACAACAAGAGTTATTTGAGCCTTACATTTTGCAATCATTCCTCCCCCTTGAACTCCCATCCCTCCTTTCTCTCCACAACCGACAAGAATGATCCCAGGAATAACTGGGTTAACTTATGATGAGCGTTTGATGGCACAGGCCCTGTACGCGCTGGGGTTTAGAAAAATGAGGGGGGACCTCATTGATATGTACCGATTAGTGAAAGGCTCAGATAAAGTGGATGTGGAGAGGATGTTTCCATTAGTGGGAGAGTCTAGGACGAGGGTATTGTCTCAGAATTAAAGGACGTTCCTTGAGGAAGGAGATGAGAAGGAATTTCTTTAGTCAGAGGGTGGTGAATCTGTGGAATTCTTTGCCACAGAAGGCTGTGGAGGCCAAGTCAATGGATATTTTTTTTAAACAGAGATAGCTAGATACCCTACGGATATCAGTGGTTATGGGGAGAAGGCAGGAGAATGGGGTTAGGAAGGAGAGATAGATCAGCCGTGATTGAATGGCAGAGTAGACTTGATGGGCCGTATGGCCTAATTCTGCTCCTATCATTTATGACCTATGACAAAAGGTTGATCTTGGGTTCAGAATTATAAATAGCAGAACTTATGGTCTTGGCATTAAAACTTGTGCATATGTGTGTACGTGATACACTTTAATAACAAAGTAATCTCCTGTTTTGAGATTATTAATTTGGAGTTTAAGGTTTATGATGCTTTTTTGCCTTGTGTTTCAGTCATTTACATTTCACATCTGTGTGTTCTTCTGTGAATAATGAAAATGTGAAGCAAATATAATGTTGTGTAATCTTTCAGGCAAATAATTAAAGCAGGAAATTGCTTGTGCTGCAAATAAAAGCAGGAAAGCTTTGAAGTTGTCCCAGTGCAGCTGAAATGTGGCGTTAGAGTATAAATGAAGGACTGGCGAATATAATGCAAGCAAGGAGCCACAATAACAATAAATCAAACCAATGTCCATTGTGAGTGCGCACTCTGACGCAAGCTGTTAGTTTTTTCTCAGAATGGATTAGTTCCAAGAAACTATGGTCTTACATTTAGAGTTTTGTGTTAGCACAATCTTTAATTCTGTTTGGTGATGATTGGGTGGAAGCAATTCGACTGCAGTCTTTTTCCATTTTTGCATAATGAATAATTATATTAAAATAAAGCCCCCAGCTCCTTTTTGTACGTTTTAGTATTATTACTGAAAAAACCCCACAGGAAAAGTCATACATCCTGTTGAAGTGGTAGCAAAATATATGAATGAGTGGAGTGTGACTGATGTAGCTTACAGACTTAAGTGTGGCCTTTGACAAGGTCCAACATGGGGAGCTGGTCTGAATGGTTTGAACCCATGGGATCCAAGGCTCCAAATTTGGGTTGTTAATAAGAGACAGAAATGGAGCTGTGTTTTTGTGATTAGATGCCTTGTGACCAGTGGTATACCACAGGGGTCACTGCGGGGACCTTTACAATTTGTTATAAACATTACCAGGATGTAGATGTGTGAGCAATGAGTAGTATGTTTGCAGATTATGCTAACTTGGTGTTTTTTTGATAGTGAGGAAAATGGCTGACTACAGGATGATGTAGATTAGCTGGTATGATGCAAAGTGGAATTTAAACCTATACATGTGAGGAGAAGCACTTTGGGAAGAGTAAACTGGGAACATACACAATAATTGGACTCTTACCTAAATCACAGTTATGTCTCTCACAGTTAAGTGGAGTTAAGCATGAGATAAAGAAGATCTGGTAGGAGTAGTATTTATGGTAATCTACCTGTGGTGAGATGACATACTATAGAGAAATGTAGATCGGTTAAATGACTAGTCAAAGATCTAACACATGGACTGTAGTACCTGGGTCTTGTGCTTGGATTCACAAAACGCTAGTTGCAGGTTCAACATGTAATATGGAAAACTAACAATGTTACTTATTGATTTGAAAATGGAATAGAAAAGTTGGGAGGTTACGTTTCAGATATGTTCAGAGACGACATCTGGAGTACTTGATACGGTATTGATCTCCTTGTTTAAGGGAAGATGTAAATGTATTTAAAGCAATTTAATTTTCCTCAACTAATACCTCTGATGAGTATGTATTATAAGGAAAAGTTGGGTAATTGAAATCTATATCCACTTGAACTTTGAAGAGTTAGAGGTAACTTGATGGATATATGCACTATTACTGAGAAGACTTAAAAGTGTGGGTGCAGAGAGGTTGTGGGAAATCTTAAACTAGAGGTCCCTATTTACAACTAAGTGCTAATCAATTAAAGACAGATGAGACAGAATTTCTTATCCTCAGAGAACCTTGAATCTTTGGAACTCTTCCCCAAAGGTAGCAGAGTTGGATAGTTTATGATCAAGTAGGAGAAAGGTTATCAAGTTTAGATGGAAAAGCACAGTTGAGGTTATAATCAGAACCACCATGAAGGTATTAAATGTTTAGGAAAGAACTGCAGATGCTGGGAAAATCGAAGGTAGACAAAAATGCTGGAGAAACTCAGTGGGTGAGGCAGCATCTATGGAGAGAATAAATAGGCGATGTTTTGGGTCGAGACCCTTCTTCAGATTAAATGGTGAGCAGGCTCAAGGGGCTGCGTGGTCCACAGTTCCTACACTTCATTACTACGTTAATTTGCCCTGATTTGAATATAAAATAGATGGATAATTGGAAACCATACATGCTTTGTAGTATTTTTTATTATTGTGCATTCTTTAAAAATGTTCTATATTTTAAAACAAATTCTTGGTTTAAATTCTCTGTGTTAACAGAAATGCAGGGATGAAATTGATTATGAGTAGAGTCATTGTTCCAATTTTTAGACACTTGATTTTTGTTTTATAAACAGGCTTTTGGGAATGCAAAGACTGCTCACAATAACAATTCCAGTCGATTTGGTAAATTCATTCAAGTCAACTACCAAGAAACAGGCACGGTGCGAGGGTGAGTAATGTGTGAATCTGACGATAAGTAATTCCCCCACTCTCATTCTCCACTTCTCACTCTCCCCATCCTCTGTTTTCGCCCCGCCCCCCCAACTCCTTTTCAGTTTCTCCTTCCCCAATTCCTTTCCCCCACACTACTTTTCAGTTTCCATCCTTCCCCTTAATTCACTTTCTTCATGTTTCAGATTATCCTGAAGTTCAATTATTAAATATGTAGAGCCAAACAAATGAAGAGATCAGAGATTTCATCCCGGCTGTGTTGATTTTAGCTTTGATAGCAGTTGAGGGTTGCAGTATAAAATCTGGCATAGTTGTCATGATTTAGCCACATCCTTTTGTTGAATAACAGAACCAGTTGTGGGGCTTAATGGTCTATTTCTGTATTCATGTTTCAGATTATCCTGAAGTTCAATTATTAAATATGTAGAGCCAAACAAATGAAGAGATCAGAGATTTCATCCCGGCTGTGTTGATTTTAGCTTTGATAGCAGTTGAGGGTTGCAGGTATGTCCTGGATTGGAAGGGCAATAAAATCTGGCATAGTTGCTCCTTTTAATGATCTTAGTGTCTGATTATGAGCACACCCGAAAATGTCAATAGTCTGAAGAAGAGGCCTGACCCAAAACGTCACCTACCCATATTTTCAGAGATGCCACTTAACCCGCTGAGTTACTCCAGTACTTTGTGTCTTTTTTACACAGTAATAACGCTTTCTAGTTGTATTGCACTTCATTAATCATCTTTTCCCCTCTCCTACCACTTCGACTACAGATAGATAAATGTGTGTGTGTGTATATATTTATATATGACAGAAGTATACACTCAGGATGTTGTTCAAGGGCCAATGATGACAGACAATTTTCATGGTTAACAATTCATAGAATTTGTTACCCACTCAGCCTTTTTTTTATAAAACATCAGCTTCCAAATTAAGCATCAATCTGCGGTTACGGGTGCTTCCCCACTTTCATTTCTTTGAACTGACTTTGGTTGTTCATGCAAATATAAGAAAATAGGTGTAAATCTTTTGACTCCAAAACCTGCTCTGCCTTTTATTAAGATCACGGCTGATCTTTTGCCTCAACACCATATCTATCACCAATTTTAGTGTTTCTGTTTCAAAAGAATTTGATGACTGAGATTCCACAGCCTCCTAGGATAGAGAATTCCAACAAGTCACTACCCTCTGAATAAATTTCTCTTCATGTTTGCCCTAAATGGTCAGCCTTTTGATTTGAAAATGAAACGTTCATTGATATACTCTGCAGTCAGGACAACCATCTGGGTTATATCTATACTGCTGAGTCCTCTAATAATTTTCTATGTTTCAACGAGGTAACCTTTCATTTTTAAACTCTGAACAATTGAAGCCTTGGCTAATCGATCACTCCTTGTACGATAGGTCAGCCATCCCAGGAACCAGTCTGATGATACGTTATTGCACTCTCTTTATACCAAATCTATGGTAGAAATGTTGATGTTATATTTTCAATTAATGTATGTCATTTATTTAAACAGTGACTGTTGTATTTCTGTGGATTTTTCTGATTAAGCCAGGAGCACCAATTTGTTTTTTCAGAGCTTATGTTGAAAAGTATCTGTTGGAAAAGTCAAGGCTGGTCTACCAGGAACATAATGAACGGTAAGAGGCATGCAGAACTTTTTAAGAGACAATGTAACACTAAGATCTTTATAAATAGCACCGAACAGTGGGTATTAATGTTTCTGACACACGTATATGACCCTACACGTGACTAGAAATATATCTGTGTTAAGATTGCACGATGACCTACGTTCGAGTATTAATCTGAAATCAAATATTTAAAACAAAAGCTTTATGTGGCTGTCCTCATGTTAAACATGTTCCTTCAATATGGTGCTAAAGAAGAATTCTTGAGGCAAGTGTGTCTTGTGAAATTGATGTTTTAGTTGCATTTGTAAAGTCGTATGCCGTTATCCTTTTTTGTAAGGCTCAGTTTCCACGATTCTCTTTTCATTCATATTGATGGAACAGCTGGTTGACATTAACTTCTGTTTGGGTAGACTTGTTATATTTCAATGGTAATGTTAGTACTGTTTGGACACCGAGTACTGAGTCTCAATCCACTTGTTATTGATCAAAATTGGCCTCTAATTACAATATCTACACATTTCATAATTTTTTGCTTAATGATACAACCATGATGCCGTGGACGGAGTTGCAACATCGTTTCACCATTTATTACTGCAGCTGAAGCAGCTACAGAAATAAATGTTTGTACATGTGCCAAAATGCCATTGCCTATTTGTATATTAATTAAGATTTGAATTGCTTGAGTGCTTTTTGAATAATAGAATCATATATCCCTCAGATGACTGAGAGCTCTGCTTATTTGAAGGATTTTAAGTGGTAACCAATCGAAATTTTCTCATCCCCAACCACCCATAACATATTAATTGATGATAATGTCTGGAATTGAAGATCTGTGCCAATCCTACAGCAAAATGACTTTGATTCGATTCAGATACTGCCCCATGAATTTGATGTGGAAGGGTCAATATCGAGACAAAAATAATCAATATTGAAAATAAAATATCATGGCTATCATATCATAAAATGTTTATTCTACTAGAATAATGCACGATAAACTGGCTTTGTATTGTTGATTTTAGTTGTCACAACATTAACCCTTGTGTTCTATAGTCTATTAAACATAACCCATGATATCTATGCCGAACATGATGCCAAATTAAATCCCTTATGCCTGTACATGATCCTTATCATTCCATGCATATTCTTTTGCCTATCTAAAGTCCTCTTAAATGCCCCTATATCTGCTTCCACCACCAGCCCTGGCAAACACCAACCACTTTCTGTCTGGGTGAAAATGTTGCCCCACGTTTAAACCATTGCTCTCTTACCTTAAAGCTTTCCCCTCCTGTACTTGAGATTTCCACCCTGGGAGAAAAATGTTCTGACTGTCTACCCTATCTATGCCTCTTGTAATTTTATAAAATTGACGAAATTGTATTTGTTATGAACACTGTTGGACGTGAAATATCTGCACGTGATCTTTTACACTGCTGTTGTTCCTCCCCTCTGCTGTTGACTATAATATTTACGCAAATATAATATTTTACGTAATGCCATTTCAGGAACTATCACGTATTCTACTACCTGCTGGCAGGTGCCAGTGAAGAAGAGAAAAAGAGTTTCCATCTGCTAAAGCCTGAGGAATACCACTATTTGAACCAGGTCAGCTCCAAAAGCAGATTGTTTGCATTCCGCACTTTTGGCAGGTGTTCCATTGAAGACAGAATATATTATATTCAGGGCAAAGATCTTGATGTTCTATCAATTATTACTGAACTAACTTGGCTTTGTAAGTACCGAGAGCAGTAACATAATGTTCCTTGTTTTCTTAGATGACAAAGAAACCGGTCAGACAGACTTGGGATGATTGTTACTGTGATTCAGAGCCGGTTAGTATTCAAGTTTTGCCGTGCCAGTGGTGAGATACCAGCTCACCACTATTCATCCTCAAGCTATGCATTCAGATAATTGTCAAAATATGCCAGTTGTTACATTGAATATCTCAATAAAATGGTTATTGCAATAGACTATCTGTGGTGGCTGAAGCAGTCAGTGTTTCAGGTAACTAATCTTTGATCAGAATTCCATCACAACACCAAATCATTTGTACAGTTAAAATAATGAGTATCAAAGAATCACTTAAAATTGAGATGACTCATCTGGAGTAAAAATGAATAACTTTAACATTGTTCTTCAGAAAAGGATATTCTGTTTTCTTTCCACAATAAACATGCTATAAGTTGAGTTTGTCAACTATGAGAATGTATAAGCATTGGAATGATTAAGGTGGTACATTGGATATTGGTGGTAGACATAAAATGCTGGAGTAACTCAATGGGACAGGCAGCATCTCTGCAGCGAAGGAATGGGTGACGTTTCTACAGAATATTGGATATTGGTGATTCCATTCATGTTTTTGCGTGGGGAAGGTAGATTGCTGTTTGTTTATTCTTTGTGCTTGAATCAGAAGATTGTTTAAGCCTCAAGCTTAGGTGTGTCATCTTGGCAGTTTTTAACAATTGCATACCAAATGGGGTGTGTTATTTATGAAGTGTTAAATTCAGGTCGTCTCTATGAATACTGATAGATACAAGGCACTATTTGTAGAAATATTTTCTCAAAATCTTTTAACTGTTTGTGTGTTTTTAATGTATGAAGACTGTTTTATTTAATTAGCAACATTGTAAAAGCAACGAGTTTGCATTAAGTCTTTTGAGGCATGAAGTCATTTGAAACAAAGTATTTCAGTTTAGTTTATTGTCACGTGTACGGATGTACAGTGAAAAGCTTTTGTTGCGTTCAAACCAGTCAGCAGAAAGACAATACATGATTACAGTCAAGCCATTCAGAATGTACAGATACATGATAAGGGAATATAGTGCAAAGTAAAGTCCAATCAAAGATATTTCGAGAGTCCCTGATGAGGTAGATCATAGTTCAGGACTGTTCTCTGGTTGCGGTAGGTTAGTTCAGTTCAGATTCAGATTCAATTTAATTGTCATTGTCAGTGTACAGTACAGAGACAACAAAATGCCTGATAACAGCTGGGAAGAAACTGTCCCTGAATCTGGAGGTGTGCATTTTCACACCTATATCTTTTGCCCGTTGGGAGAGGAGAGAAGAGGAAGTGGCCAGGGTACAATTTGCTCTTGATTATGCTGCTGGCCTTGCCGAGGCAGCATGAGGTATAAATGGAAGGGAGATTGGTTTGTGTGACGGTCTGGGCTGCTTCCACAATTAATTGCAATTTCTTGCAGTCCTGGATGGACCACTATCTCCTTGGTCTTGCTGACATTGAGAGAAAGGTTGTTGTCTCGACACTAGGACACGAGGTTCTCAATCTCCTTCCTGTACTCCCACTCAGGATTATTTGATGTCCGGCCCACAATGATGGCGTCGCCTGTGAATTTGTAAAGTGTGTGTAAATTCTGACATTTTTGTGGCGATCCATTTTGTCCAGTGACTGATCTCAGGAAGCGTTTATCTCGTTTTAACAAGTCTAGCAAGTCAGATGTCTGACCGATGTAATCTATGTGCTGTCATCTTTTCAAAGCTGTGGTTATCTTTATGAATTTAATCATTACAAATCTAGTATTATAGAAAGCCCCCTTCCTCTCCCCTCCACAGCCAACATGCGCAACCATGCAAGTTAGTTTATAATTTCAACACATTTCTTCATCCCATCTTTTGCAAAAAGCAAAATCATCATGAATAAATGATAACATGAGGAAAATCACATTGACAGTGGTGCAGTGAATCTATTTGAAGATCTTTCTGTCAAGCCTTTTATGAGCTTTGATCATTGATGTTAAATCTCCAGTTGTATCATTTAATGAGATACCACATGATCACTTGTAATTAAGAAGGCTTGTTTGGTCTCATCCCTCCACAATACTAATCCTGTCATCTTATTTTATCTTTAATTAAACCCCTCTGAAGCACAGTACCTCTAACTTTGTAGAATGAGCTTAACACTGCAATTAAATGAAACGCTATACAATGTATTCAAATTGCAGCATGAAACTGCTTGCTTGACTGTACCCACATCCAACCTGAAGATAGACACAAAATGATTGAGTAACTCAGCAGGACAGGCAGCATCTCTAGAGAGATGGAATAGGTGATGTTTCGGGTACAACCTGAAGATCCAATCCACATTCAGTCTGAAGAAGGGTCTCGACCCGAAACGCCACCCATTCCTTCTCTCCAGACATGCTGCCTGTCCCGCTGAGTCACTCCAGCTTTTTGTGTCTATCTTCGGTTTAAACCAGCAACCGCATTTCCTTCTTACACACCCACATCCAAACTGCCTTCTTGCTAATCTCGTTGCCCCTCACTCTCGTTTGCCTCGGTTCCTTATGGTGATCTTTGTCTGCCAACCTGAGAAAACTCTTTGCCTGACTCTCTCTCTGTCTGCATACAGGGGCTCATTCTATCTGTTTGTCTGTTCGTGCTCCCACCACGAACTACCCCCTCATGCAAAGGAAGTACTCGTAGTTGATGACATCAGGCGAACTGTTTCATCATTCAGCTGAGAGCTCAGTATTTGTGCAGCCCCTCAAATACTGGACTAACATCTGGAACATAATTGTGTAGGAAGGAACTGCAGATGCTGGATTAAACCCAAGATAGACACAAAAAACTCAGTGGGTCAGAGAGCATCACAGGAGAAAAGGAAAAAGTGACGTTTTGGGTCGAGACCCTTCTTCAGACTGCCTCACCCGCTGAGTTTCTCCAGCATTTTTGTCTACCTTAGATACCGTGGATGATCACAGGCTTTTTTGTCACTGTAGCTGGATTTTCCAGCATCTGCAGTTCCTTTTTAAACATCCACTGTATCTATGCCACTCATGATTTCATGAACCTCAGCCGCCTATACTCCACAGAAAATAGTCCCAACCTATCCATTCTCTTGTCATAACTCCAATCCCAGAAACATCCTTCTGAATCTTTTCTGCCCTCTCAACAGCTTAATCACTTTGGTTTTGAGCAGACAGGTGTATGTTTAGAGCATGCTGTTTCAGCTCCTTTATATTGGGCATTGATTAGATAGGAATAATTATGGTGCATGAATTAACTTCCAAAAGTCCTCCCTCGGATGCATAGAACATAAAGCAGTCCAGCACAGTTTCGGCTCACGATGTTTGTGCCGATCATGATACCAAGTTAATCTCTTCTGCCTACATGTAATCCATATCCCTCCATTTTGTGCCTACTCATGTGCTTATCTAAGTGCCTCTTAAATGCTCCTTTCATATTTGCCTCCACCATCATTCCTGGCAGCATGTTCTAGCATGTTATAGCTAATGCTCTCTAATCCAAAATTTTACCTCACTGCTCTAATTTGCTCTCAGTGAATCAAACATTTGTTGATGGACCTGGACAAATCTTAATGGCCCTGTCCCACTGTACGAGTTCATTCAAGTGCTCTCCCGAGTTTAAAAAAATACTCAAACTCGTGGTAAGCATGTAGAATGAACGTAGCGGGTACGTCGGAGCTCGGGGACGTCTCTTAGTGGCTCGTAACGCTAACGGCAGGTACTTGGGAAACGCGTTAAGCTCGGGAAGACTTTTCAACATGTTGAAAAATGTCCACAAGAGCCCCGACGTACTGACGGGCGGCCATTACAGTAAATCTCCGAGTTTGAATCGGGGCAAACTCGGGAGAACTATTTGAATGATCTCATACAGTGGGACAGGGTTTTAAGATGGCCGTTTGTGAAATTCAATCTCTTTGTATGAGTAGTTAAGTAAACTTCAGATACTGGCTCCTGTTGCATTTGGGGGCTTTTGTTGATAGGCAGAGATCCTATTGATTTCTGAAAGTATTTGGGCAAATAACAATCAAAAGTGTCGTGGGTTTTTTAGACAAGTACTGTTCTTGATCTATACACTGAGAGAGCTGTGAATTTATGGCATAAAGTTTGAAGACTGGTGTGTAGGGGCAATTGGAGGGGGTCAACAATCAGTGTTGCTTCTATTTCTGATTTTCTGCAAATATCTATTTTGGATGATAATAATATTGTTCTTTGCCATCAGACAATGTATCAGGCTCAACGTCAAGGCTCTTACTTAAGTAATAGCCAATTTCAAGTGATGGTAACTAATATATGTGAAAAGATACTCCAGGAAGGAGCCAGTGACTTCTAGGAGGAGGGGTGACAATTGATTGTAGCACTTGTATATAATATTGTCTAACTGGAAATTGTTTGATCTAAATTCAGCAGGACAGTTTTATAGTTGAGGGGGAGGATCTGAAGCACGACTTTGAGCGCTTACAGCTGGCAATGGAGATGGTTGGATTTCTGCCTAAAACACGGAATCGGTGAGTTGATTGGCTGGAAATACACAACTTGATTATGTATTGGCGAGGCAGGTATTAAATATTAAAAAATAACTTGAAATTGTGGTTTTAACTGGAGCATTTATACGCTGGAGACCATGTCTATTTTTCATGATTTCTCAAAGCCTCAGTCTTGTACCATGTTGTATTAGGTGATCTCCACTGAGTTGCATACCGTTTACATCAATGACGATGTTACCCCGGGTTGGGGAAAGTCAAGTTACTTCGGCAGAGAGATGTGTGTGTGTGAGCTCAAATGTTCCAGTAACCCACTGTCATTTCTCTTGAAAAGAATGCAGAGCAACATTGGTGAAATCCAGGGGGTGATTTATGTGCTTTGAGTCCAGGACCTACTAATCTTCTGAATTCTAAGACAGAAAAGTATCCTGAATATGATTTTATTTTAATTATGTTTTATTTACAGAATTTTTTCTCTTCTATCTGCAATATTGCACCTTGGGAATATAAAATACAAAAAGAAGTCATATCGTGACGATTCCATTGACATCTGTAATCCAGAGGTGTTACCCATCGTCTCAGAGCTTCTGGAGGTAGTGAATCCAGTCAACAATTCTACTAATTTTACTGTGTTCTTTGTTCTTTTGATGAATTAATTCCTATTGTAAAGTTCATTTGAAGTTTTTTGAAACTTTTGTAGAATTGCTCTCTGATTTGCCCCTTGTTTGGCTTCTGAGCAGATTTTCTTGCCCAATAAAATTTGTAAGTCCTCATTACATGCAATGGGTGAAAATAATGGAATTTAATCATCAAATACAAGAAGAGCAATTTGTTTTTAGTGTTTCCAATGTAACAAAATATTCCAAAGTATTTCACAGAAGGGAAAGTAAACATTATTTAACACCAAGCTGCACGTGGTGATGTTAGATACGGAATATAGAACAGTACAGCAGAAGAACTTTCAGCTCACAATGTCCATGCTGAACATGATGAACATGATGCCAAGACTAACTCCTATCTACCTGCATTAATCCATGTCTCATTCCCTACACATCCATTTGAATATACAAACATCTCCTAAATGTCTTCCTGAACCACCACCCCTGGCAGCATGTTCCAGGCACTCGCTATCTTCCGTGTAAACACAATTTGCCTGGCACATCTCCTTTAAACTTTGCCATCCTCCCTGTAAAACTATGCCGTCTGGTATTTGATTTCCCCATCTTGGGGTAAAAGGTTAGGACTCTCTAACCCAGTGCATGTTCAGGCACTCGCGATATATAATTCCGTTTCAGTAAAAGCAAAACAATTTGCCACAATGGCACCCAAAAAAAATCTCCTTACTCAAACTTGAAACATAAACCATATCCTCCTGATGGAAAACTATAAAAATCGAAAATCTGGACCCATTCAGTCGATCAATTCCCCCCTTAAAAATCAAATTGCCCCCCTGTGGGGCATAGGCCCCACGTTGGGAACCACTGCTCTAACCTATCTATGCCTCTCATGATTGTAAGTACTGCTGTCAGGTCTCCCTGCAACCTCCAATGTTCTTGGAAAAAGAACAATCAAAGTCTCTCCCTCTAGCCAAGACATAATTCTGGCTTCTGCAACCTTTCCAAATCCTCCACATCCTTCCAGTAATGGGGTGACCAAAACTGCATGCAATAATCCAAATAGCCCAACCCAAGTCCTAGAAACCTTCAAAAACCTGCATGGAATGATTTGGAAGATGGTGAATAGGTAAGAGAAAGGAATTCCAGATGTTTGAGTCTTTGCTACTGACGACATGACATTCATTGGTGAATTGGTTTCAATTCAGATTCAGATTCAATTTCAATTTTAATTGTCATTGTCGGTGTACAGTACAGAGACAACGAAATTGGGAATTACAAAAAGCCAATTCTAGACAATCGCATCTAGGATATTTTGCATCTGAGTTTCTGCTTATTTGTAACCCTGCAGAAGAAAATAAAAACCTCCGAACAGGGATTACAAATAGAGAGACGAGGTTAACCTCTGAAGCCGGAAGAAAGATTAACGCTGTAAAATTTGCTAATCCCTGCTATAGGAAAGCCAACATTAAGTTTAATTAGAGACGAGGTTTACCTCTGAAGTTGGGAGAAAGATTACCATGTCAAATACATCTTGATCAAAGAACATCATAAATATAAAGTTAAGATATTACAGAAGAGGACTTAAATGTGTAATAATACGTCGAGTGCCATGATTGCTGCCAATAGTGAAGTCTACATTATGCTACTCACTTTGATAAACACTGTTCTTAAACTAGGTTAAAGAGGAGACACTTTTTGAAGCACTCACCACCCGGAAGACTGTGACAGTTGGAGAAAGACTTATCCTACCCTATAAATTATCTGAGGTAACATAAAATACAGTAGAATGACTGTACAATTTGTATTCTGTGAATGGGAAATGTGTAGGAAGGAACTGCAGATGTTGGTTTAAACCGAAGATAGACACAAAATGCTGGAGGAACTCATTTGGGACAGGCAGCATCTCTGGAGAGATGAAGTCTGAAGAAGGGTCTCGACCCGAAACGTCACCCATTTCTTCTCTCCAGAAATGCTGCTTGTCCCGCTGAGTTGCTCCAGCATTCTGTGTCATATCTTCTGTGAATGGGAAACATGACTTCATAATCAACTTTTTCTGTGGTGGCAATATTAAATGTTGAATTTCAGGCAATGTTTAAAAGAAATGTAACTGATTAAAAGAAATATAATATCTACATTTTTCATTATAACAACAATTATGACTTAAATTTCATTTTCAACAGGAAGCTAAATTTTCATTGACCTGAATGAAATTGGTCCTTGGTCTGTCTGTCTTTGAAAGGAAAGTGAAAATTAGATTGCTCAAATTGCTGTCTGCTCATGTTCTTTATTCCACATGTAGTATTTATATAAAACTCCAAGCATTCTTTTGTGTTATTGCAGCTGGCTTCAATGGTGTTCAACAGGGTTCCACAGTTAGTTTGTGCCCTCTGCTAGGACAAACTGATCAATTGCATTTACTACTTAGAGTGATACAGTGTGGAAACGTCAGTCCAACTGTTCCACACCGACCAACGTGTCCCAGCTACACTAGTTCCACCTGCCTGCATTTGGCCCATATCTCTCAAACCTGTCCTATCCATGTGCCTGTCCATAACTGTTTCTTAAACATTGGGATAGTCCCTGCCTCAACGACTTCCTCTGGTAGCTTGTTCCACAATCATTGTTTGATTGATGTTTGGCTAGCTTTGCTGCAAATGGTATCCAAGGTCAAAATCCAACTTGCCAGTCATGTAGATGTCATATTCTTGCTTTTTCATTTTTTAGACTAAACATGGGGCATAAAGGGATAGTTAAGTGACTGATGCCTTTTGTAGATGTCACTAAAATAGGTGGTTGTAGATATTACGGCAGATAGAAAACAAAGCACAGGTTTTCAGCCCACGCTGTTGCCAGTGTGGGTCTTCTTTATTTTATAAAAGTACACTGCGCAAGAAGTTGCCTGGATTAAAGAGTATTAATTATCAGGAAAGGTTGGACAGGTTTGAATTGCTTTCTCTGGAGCGTCAGAGGATGGGAAGAGACCTGATAGAGATGTTGGTAAGACCGCGTGAGGGATAGGAGGAGTAGACAGTCAGAACATTTTTCCCAATGTAAAATTGTATTGGAGGGCATAGCTTTAGGATGAGGGGGAGAGGGAGTTTAAAGGAGATGTGTGAGGCAAGTGTTCGAGTGGAAGGTGTCTTGGCTGTGGTGCCAGGGTAGGTGGTGGAAGCAATAAGATGGCGCTGTTTAAGATACATTTACAAAGACAAATTAATATGCAGGGAATGAGTGATATAGACCATATGGAAGCAAATAGATTTTATTAATTTGCTACCATGGTTGGCACACACATCATGGGCCTTAGGGCCTGTTCCTGTACTCCACTGTTCAACATTCTAAATGTAAGCGGGACTCAAGGGAAATCGAAGCATTTTTAATTCAAAAGCTTGATTTTTGGGAAACGTTTCTTGGTAACACTAAATTAATAATTAATGCAAATATGAAAGATTTCTGCCGGAGGCATCCTTTTGTATTTGATACTGCTCTGTTCTTGATAGCACAGACAAAGTGACTCTCCCCTTCCCAGAACTTATGCATATTATCAAAACTATGATTGCTTTCACACACGCACGGACGCACGCACGCACGCACACACGCACACACACACACACACACACACACACACACACACACACACACACACCCTAGAGAGCGGGGAGAAAGGGGGAGAAGGAGTGGGAAACCAAGCCAAACGAAGCCAAGCAACTTTTATCTGGAAATTTGTGAGTTTCCTAGATGAGCAACAGCTGAAGAAAAATGGCAGCATTCTTGGCTGTCGTTGCTGCAACATGGCTGGCCTGTATTAGTTTGGACTCTTATCACATATTTATGGCTTGCATAAGAGGTGTTAGAGAATCAGTGCTGTGCATTTATTTGGACTTCAGAAAGAGAGCTAGGTTTCAATATTTTTTTCTTTCAGCAGATAAAAATATGTGAACAAATCTGCTGGAAAATTGTGGAAACAATCCTTAAAATAACCAGAGTTAGGAAGCAGATAAAGTGAGAAATGCATGCCAGTAATGAAAGAGAAATATGTTATTATTTTGGCTGCAGACTTCTGTCAAACAGAAAGATCTTTCTTTCCATGTGCTGAGACACCAAGTGTACATTTCCAACACTTGCACCTTCAGATTTCTGGCATTCACAATTTTTTGTTTCTCTTATTGGAAGTAAATTTGCTATTATTGGTTTATTGCTTTTTAATGGTAAGTAAATCTGCAGCATGGTTATAAAGCAAGGGGATGAAGGGTATCTTTGTATTTACTGGGCATTTAATTACATTTGTGAACAGACCTTTATAGAATACCTGGATGTTTTTACTATTTTGAAATGATTCTCTACGCTAATACTTCTATAATACTCTGGAGTCATAGAGCTGTACAGCACAGAATCAGGCCCTTTGACCCACCTATACATGCCAATGTGATTGGCTTACTGAACTATTCCAATTTGCCTACATTTGACCCATGGACCTATAAACACTTCCTATCCATATATCTGTCCAAAGCCTATAAAAAATTGTAATTGCATCCACTTCTATAGCTTTCTCTGACAGCTCATTCCAGATATGGACTTCCCTCCGGGAGAAAATGTTGCCGCTAGTTTCACAACTAATCTGTTAAGTGCTGATTCTGGGCAGAAGTGGCAGCCTGTGGCACAGTAAATAAAGTGAGAACGAGAAATAGGACATCTGTGATTAGTGCCATAAGTCTTTTATCACCTGTAAATGCAGTCAACCTGGTCATGATTCACTGTCTTTTCTCAAAGCTGAGGTTTCTGCCAACGTGGCAAATGCACCTGACTGCATTGAGTCATTAGCCTCGATTAAGGGCTTGTCCTGGAATGTAACTGAATACATAGTATTTTGCCTCTGGTTTGATCCCTTCGAATGTGTCAGTAGTGATGTTTGAATAAATAGATCAGTCAATATGCTTGCTTAGTCATAAGGGAGTATTTTCTAAAGAAAACTAATTACTTCAAAGCCCTTAAAGAGTCTGATTAATTGTCAGTTTAACAGCTGATGTTTATAAGCTGTTGAACAATCTAGCTGCAGAAGCAATTTTCTGTTTTAATTTCAGCTCTCCTAGCCCGAATATAAAGATTTTAAAACAAGCTAGTAAATTAACATTTCTTGGGACCTGAAGTGCTCTCGTATTTTAAACTTGTGCTCTAAAAATGGCCGATTACTAATAGTTTATTTGTATTGCAGGCAATAACTGTACGAGACTCAATGGCAAAGTCTTTGTACGATGCCCTTTTTGACTGGATTGTATTCCGAATTAACCATGCTCTTCTTAACAATCGAGATCTGGAAGAGCATAAGGTGAGTCACAGCGGCTTTTTGATAGATTAGTTTTCAAGAGGCGGTTTGACATTTAGATGCCTCCGCATAATTTCTTCAATAAATGTAAGTGTTTGTATTCTCAATGATGATATGGCCGTGGAGTTTTGGGCATCATGAATGCTATCCAGCAATTGCATTTGTCCATTGCATAGTGCAATGGTATTGTCTCGGACCACCTGCAGTTTTTCCTGTCTCTTCCACCACTTTGCTGCCCCATTGAAGTATGGTTGCAAGCTGTTGAACAAGATCCAGCTGCAGAAACACTTTTCTATTTTAATTTCAGCTCTCCTAACCCAAATGTAAAAAAATTAAGATAAGCCAGTAAAGGAACAGATCCTCGGTCTGAAGTGCTATCATATATTTTAACATTTATATTCTTAAAAAAATGGCCTGTTACTAATGGTTTATTTGTGTTACTGCCACATTGTTAGTCCTATTGAAGTATGATGCAAATGCTGGCACAAAGACTATCCGTTTGCCAGATGCTATCAATTGTGTTCATCAACATAGGTCTTCAGTTAATTGGCTTGGTAAAAGTAAAAAATGTCAGTGTGAGTTAATGTGCTAATATGCAGGGATCGCTGGTCGGCATAGACCCGATGTGTCAAAAGGGCTTGTATCTCTAAACTAAATTGGATCATTTTATTCTTAGTTTCAATGAAAATCAAAAGTCTGCACAATCTGGAATCTAAATATAAACAGAAAATGGAGGAAGCACTCAGCTGTGCAGCAGCATCTGTGGAAAGAAAAACAGGGTTAATCTTTCAGATCTGAGATTCTTCATCTGAATTGCAATTAGAAGTAAGTTGTCAGTAAAGTAAATCCAACTTTTGTTTTTGTAGATTCTCTCCATTGGTGTATTGGATATCTTTGGCTTTGAGGACTATGAGAATAACAGCTTTGAACAGTTCTGTATTAACTTTGCAAATGAGCGACTTCAGCACTACTTCAATCAACATATCTTCAAAATAGAGCAGGTAAAATTGATTTCATGATTCTTATCCCCTGAATGAGAAACTCAACATTGCATCGTCCTAGGTGAGGTTGCCAGTTAGATTTGTTGGTATTTTAGTCTTATGGGCCTGTCCCACTTAGGCTATTTTTTGGGCAACTACAGGCGACAAAATTCTCAATATGTTGAAAAATTGTGGACGTCAGTGGCGACAATTTTTGCTGGCCTAGTTATTGTCGTAGATGCTGTCGTAGGTTATCGGCAGGTGGTTTCCATTAAAACTAGTCGCCTAAGTCGGACAGGCCCATTATTTTCTGCATAATTCTATGAGGCTATCAACATTGGTGATGTGGGTAGGATTGCCACAGTATGGTTTTACTCATTGTGAAATCTGTAGTACTAATCCCAACCCTCCACCCCACTCCATCCACCTTTTCACCTAATTGTTGTGTCCCCCCCCCCCCCCCCCACTTCACATATCTAATAATTTCACAATTTTACAGCTAAATTTATTTCTCAATGCTATTTAATGTCCCCTATATTTGTGTCCTCTTCAAAGTTTGGTCTCACTTCTCTTAGACCCAGAATGAATTATTTGAATGTAATCATTTATAAAATTCACAAAATGTCACCATGATGTTTCCCATGGATGTGGTGTCCAGAACCTATGGCGTCAGTCTCAAACAAAACATGGGCTCTACCTTTAGGGTTTGAGATGAGAAGAGGTGGCTTTGTCCAGAATGTTGTAAATGTTTGGAATTCTCCACCCAAGAGGTATGTGAATACTCAATTGCAACCTACTTAAGGATAAGGGGGAAATCCTTTAAAACCGAGATGAGAAGAACTTTTTTCACACAGAGAGTGGTGAATCTCTGGAACTCTCTGCCACAGAGGGTAGTTGAGGCCAGTTCATTGGCTATATTTAAGAGGGAGTTAGATGTGGCCCTTGTGGCTAAGGGGATCAGGGGGTATGGAGAGAAGGCAGGTATGGGATACTGAGTTGGATGATCAGCCATGATCATATTGAATGGCGGTGCAGGCTCGAAGGGCCGAATGGCCTACTCCTGCACCTAATTTCTATGTTTCTAACCTATAGTTAAGGCAGAGATGGATTCTATGACCTTTAAGGAATCAAAGAATGATTTATTGCATAGCAGAATGTGCATATGCTATTGGTATTTGTTTATTAATGTCATGTGTACCGAGATATGGTGAAAGCTTTAGGCTGCGTGCTATCCAATTAAATCACATCATACTATACATGAATACAATAAAGCCATGCACAGAACAAAGAGAAAAATACCAGAGTGTAGAATTTTATTTACAGCAATGTAGCATTACAGTTCCAGGGAAAAGACCCAATGTCTGCAAAGAGGTAGGTTGGAAGATTAGCACTACATCCTAACTTGTGGGAGAACATTCAGGTCCGATAACTGAGTGGGAGAAGCCGTTCCTGAGTCGGCTTTTGTATCTTCTGCCCGGCAGCAATGGGGATTAGAGCGAAAAGATAGTTGATTATGTTGGCTGCTTGCTCGAGACAACGTGAAGTGTAGATGGAGTCGATGGTGGGAAGTCTGGTCTATATGATGCACTGGGCTACATCCACAACTCTGCAATTTCTCGTGAGCCGTTTCCAAACCAAGCTGTGGTGTATCCTGATAGTATGCTTTCTATGGTGCATCTGCAGAAGATTGTGAGAGATGTTAGAGACATATGAAAATGGCCTCTTCTTGGGTTCATTCACGTGAATCGAGACCCACGACAATATGGTTTACTCTTAACCGTTAGTTTATTTCAGAGGGCAGATTGAAGTGGGCAATATTTGCCCACAGGCATCCACATCCCACAAATGACTAATAGGAATACTGTGTGGGTGGTCAGCCTTCGGCAAGTTGTGTCATCATCATCACCATCTTTTAAAGTAGTGTTGTGCAGATGCATGAATTAATTTAGTTCTCAGTCTGCACATAACAGAATTATGACTTTCACCACCTTTTCTTGATTGGTACTTGGATTGGTCTTATTTCTCACAATATAGAATGTGGGACAGTAAAGCACAGGAACAGGCCAAAGATAGACACACAATGCTGGAATAACTCAGCGGGACAAGCAGCATCTCTGGATAGAAGGAATGGGTGATGTTTCGGGTCGAGACCCCTCAGAAGGGTCTCGACCTGAAACATCACCCATTCCTTCTATCCAGAGATGCTGCCTGTTCCGCTGAGTTATTCTAGCATTTTGTGTGTCTATCTTCGGTGTAAACTAGCATCTGCAGTTCCTTCCTACACAGGAACAGGCCCATCAGTTCACAATGTGCAGAGCGTGTTACCAAATTAAACAAATTCCTTCTTTCTGCCTGTACGTAATCTGTGCCCTCCATGCTCTGCATATCATGTGCTGATCTAAAAGCCTCTTAAATGCCACTGTCGTATCTGCTTCCATCGCTACCCCTGGCAATGCATTCCAGGCACCTACCACTCTCTGTGTAAAAGGAAACTGGCTCCGCACATCCCCTTTAAAATTTCCCCCTCTGACCTTAAAGCTATGCCCTCTGGTATTTGCCATTTCCATGCTTAGAAAAATATTCTGACTCTCCTGTTTATGCCTCTCATAATTAATTATACTATATGTGATTGAATATATTTTTTAAATACTATCCTTGTTCCTTCTTTGGTAAGAACAATATCTTATTTAAATTTTGTCCACCCTTGCTTCTTTGCAACTGTTTCATATTGAAGCTGTTCTACCAAGTGCCACTTTAAGGAAAAATGTGACAACTGGATATTGGTACACGATTATTTTCGAAGTTATTTAATACTAGTGTTCACAATCCTCGTGGCTCTGCGCCAACAATTCAAACAATATTGTTTTTCTTCAATGTTCTGTTCCTTCTACGGTCACACACAAAGTGAGATTTTTTGTTTCTTGTTGCATACCCGAAGATAGTGTCACATGAAGTGTTCCATGAAGCAGCAGCTGACATTTCAGGTTCTTTGTTTTGCTGTTCAATAAGCTGCATTTTTTGCATTCAAATATTACAGAAAGTCTTCTGTCTATTCTTGGTCAGCTGCTCCTGCATTGTAGGCATGCCCTGCGAGTCAATCTGAATGAATTCATTCATCAGGCAGCATTGCATGAGGTACTGTCATACTCTCCTTCAATTAGATTATAAAGCAGACATGGCTACAGCTCTCCAATTTAAACTGCAGCTAATTATTAACCACTCTTTCGCGCGTTCTTTCATGTTCCTTGTTCATAATTGAAACCGTCTCAGAGGAACTTTTGACTTCTATTTCCTGGCAACGTTTTGCGCAATGTATTCAGAAAACAAAAAGTGAATATTTCTCCAGGGATATTACAATTTTACCCTGTCAAGAGAAACATGGAGAGGGGAAAAAAGATTCATTTCACTGAGACAAAAACTGGAACAAATAAAAGATATTTGCATCTCCCAGCAATTAATTCTTGAATAAAAGCTTTGAAAATGCTTGAGACAATTAGCAGGTTGGGCAGCATCTATGGGGAGAGGAGTAGTTAATGTTTTAAGACGATGATATAGAACCTAGAACAGTACAGCACAGGAACGAGCCCTTCTTGCCCACAGTGTTAGTGTCAAACATGCCATGATAAGCTATTCTTAAAAGTAAAAAACTAGATTTTTGAATTTGTTTGCATTTTTTATATCCCAAAATAATTTTTAAAGTTTCACTGTACCTCGGTACACATGACAAACTAAACCGAACTGTTAATAAACTAACACGAGACAATAAACTAAACTGGTCAGGCCCTTCAATAGGTAAGCAGCTTATAGGACAACACTTCGCCATGGACACCAACAGCAAGGAATGATATGCGTGGCTGCATCTTTTGGTCCATAAAAAATAGCACTGTGGACAATAAATGTCGACATTTCCAGCAACATCCATCTCGTGTATTAACAATAAAGATACTTGTACATAGGGTCTTAACCCGAAACGTCACCCATTCCTTCTCTCCGGAGATGCTGCCTGTCTTGCTGAGTTACTCCGGCATTTTGTGTCTATCTACTTCTACATCGAAGGGAGTGAAGACGTACAGTCAAGATATTTAAACCACATGTCCACCCTTATTAACAGTGCTGTTTTGATCTTGAAGCATAGAAACATAGAAACATAGAAATTAGGTGCAGGAGTAGGCCATTCGGCCCTTCGAGCCTGCACCGCCATTCAATATGATCATGGCTGATCATCCAACTCGGTAACCTGTACCTGCCTTCTCTCCCCACTCCACTGAAAGCCAGAAGCTTAATGGGTTTGCTGATCCATGGACTCCATTTAAGATTATTTGAACATGTCTAATTTAGTTAATGGTGCTTGAAAATTGCACAACAGTTTGAGTCTTGCAGTCTCCTAGCATCCTCCTCACACCTAACACTGCCCCCCAGCTTAGTGTCATCCGCAAACTTGGAGATATTGCCTTCAATTCCCTCATCCAGATCATTAATATATATTGTAAATAGCTGGGGTCCCAGTACTGAGCCTTGTGGTACCCTACTAGTCACTGCCTGCCATTGTGAAAAGGACCCGTTTACTCCTACTCTTTGCTTCCTGTTTGCCAGCCAGTTCTCTATCCACATTAATACTGAACCCCCAATGCCATGTGCTTTAAGTGTGGAATGTGGAAGCGTGTATTAATATCACAGTGTAGGATAAGCCATTTTCTTTGCATGATGGCCTGGACACATTGATTTCCCTCATTACACATCTACCATGATGTCAGGTGACAATTGATTTATCAGTACATTACTGAGCCAGAAGCCAAGAAAGTGCCAGACTGAATTCCCGACATATATCAGCCCACCTACGCTCGACAGCATCTGCAGTTAAAATCCCAAATAGTTTATTGTTTTACTCAGTATGGATTTGCACATGGGCAGCAGTAGCATACATACATTTCAGTTACTGTATCAGAATAATGTACTTTAAAGAATGTAAGATGCTTGTTTCCACTATTACTAGCTTTCTCATTTCTCTTCCAAAAAAAACCCAAAACCAATGAAGTGATCCATCATTGCACTCAAGGGAAGTTCTCTTTGTATGTTGTAATTTAAAAAATTCAAGATCAACATTCATGAGGAAGTGAGAAGTGATATATTTAGTGCATAACAACTAAGATGACCCAGTTTATAATCCTCCAAATGGATTCATCTCAAAGCTGCAAGGACACAGTTGTGAATATTTCTTTTCTGTAATTTCTAACCTACATGCACAACCGACCCATCATCAATGTGAATATCAAACTTCTTGGCTTCTGTTTAAGTCATAGTGTTGCTTTCCTCCTCTGTTCGCTGTTTCCGCCAGGCTTTTCTGTTCCTCATTATATGGGCGTATATTCCTCCGTATTTTCACACAAAGGGTGGTGGGTGTATGGAACAAGCTGTCAAAGGAGCTAGTTGAGGCTGGGACTATCCCAACGTTTAAGAGACAGTTGGACAGATACAGGGATAGGACAGGTTTGGAGGGATATGGACCAAACGCCGGCAGATGGGACTAGTGTAGCTGGGACATGTTGGCTGGTGTGGGCAAGTTAGGCCGAAGGGTCTGTTTCCACACTGTATCACCATGGCCTGTTGTACATCCTCAATTTCCATATTATTGGTCAGGCCATTGCAGTACACTTTAGAATTTATATTCCCTGATCCCTTTGTCTCATCCATTTTAATATAGTCCCTCGTTTGTCACCTTGACTGTGTTATTGGATCTTTCACCCGATTCTGCTTTTTGTAACTCTTATAAAGTTTTGTCTGGCAGTCCTCCTGTGGAAAATTTGTTGTCTTATGACACAAGATAAATGTAAGAGGCTCTAGTTATTTATTACCAGTTGCTGAACCACAAGTGCATTTCAATTTCAGTGCAATCTGTTCAAAAATATTCTAGGTGATATGAACATTTTTCTCTTTGCTTTTGCCTTGCGTTTTTTCCTACCCACTCGACTTAATCGCGCTTATGCTCTTGTCCACTTCTCTATTCACCCTCTTGGCCAGTTGATAAAGGCAAGGATGACAAGCAATGCAACCTTGTGGCAGTATGAATGGGAGAGAGGGACGGGAAAGGCTAAGATGGGGAGGGAAATGGAGATGCAAGTATTAGATTCAAATTCAGAGCAGCACACAAAGATGTATGTGCAGATGGCCTTGAAGGGAATTATTCCACACATACAAGAATGACGCTATGAAAGAGATTGGTTTAATCCAAGGACATCAGATTTATGGAATCATTTACTAGAAATGGATTTTGAGGCAGCCATGATAAATAGGTTTGAAAGTTTGGTGGGATTAATTTTAAAAAAGGCAGACATCTGATGTGTGTGAAGGTGAGCGCTTGGTCTTTTTCTCGTGGAATAATAATTTTGCAGTTGTTACTTAATTTAAGAAACACTTGACAGCAGTGAACAAAGGATGTTGAATACTGATGAATTTTTAATTTAGTGCCACTTGACTTTAGGTTAATGGAGTGGCATAGAAAAGATAAAATGAAGCATATTTCCAGATTTTGTGTGTGGTGTGCGGAGGTCAAGTAGGATTGTGCTTTATCTTTTAGCTTTGAAAAATGTTGAAGCTAAGTAGCAGTAGATGTAAACTTGGCTGTGCGAATGTTCTCAAGGGAGGGAACATAAAAGATGTTGGTTGCCCAGAACTGCCTTGCTGTACTGTCTGCGCACTTGCCTGGGTTGTTTGTTTTGAACCAATTTTAAATAGTTTAAAAGCTTTTATGCCATCTGTGTCCCAAACACTATTGGTGCTTAGCCACTTAACAGCCTTGCCGGATCCTTCACCACATGTCTCAAGGGAATAATGCAATATTAATACATGGCAGTCTCCTTAAATGGTCAAGATTTATCACTGAATACTATATTTCCTTATAAATTCAGTCTTTCCAGCTGTTCAATATTTTGGTTTAAATACATTTCAACAACTTGCTAAATTATGGTATTATTGGAAAGAGATTTTGAATATTGACACATTTATGTTTTCAGACAGATGAATAAACAGCTTTTGTCTGCAACTTATACTTTGCATTTCTAAATTTTTTGTCTTCATAAATTCCAGGAAATGCTAAATTCCAGAGCGTGGAAATATTACAAATGCCTTTCATATTAATAACCCTATGAGACTTTCTTTTTAAAGAGCTTGCTGAAACATAAAAACACATTACATTGCTGTTGTTTTGTTGGCTGGAGCCGGGCCATGTCACTTTGGCAAGCATTTTGGAACCTAAAGGGATGAAACAGAATTTGAGATGAGGTCATATATGGTAGCAGTGATTCCATGTGATGCCCTCCCTCTGCAGACTGGCTCATTATATACACACTGCATAGTTACGCAGTAAAGGAGGAATATTCACAGCTGCCTCTCCCTTGCGTTTAAATTTGCTGAGTGATGGGGGTGGGGCGTGTTGGGTTGATAACAATGCAAGCCCTGTTTTAGTTGTGCAACTTTATAGAAGGGCAAACAAAAAAATCATGTGCATTTATATGTTATGTACTTAAGAAATAGGTCTCTTCTTTATATGCTGCAAGTTAAAGGGGACGGCAAGGCTTTCATATTGGTGTCAGATGCATCCAGATACAGTGAAATGCTTTACAAGCTATCCAGTCAAATCATATTATACATGAATACAATCCAGCTGTACACAAGTAAACATGAAGACAAAGAGAGGAATACCAGACTACAGAAGAGAGTGTTACTGCATTATATAGTTACAGAGAAAAGGTGCAAGGTATGCCATGAGTTAGGTTGGACGATCAGGTCTCCACTAGATTATGGGAGAACCATTGAGTGACAATAATGGGCGAGAAGCTGTTCCTGAATCTGGTGGGACATGCTTTCTTGAAACTTCCATCTCCACAGCACAGTGGGTGCATCTTTAGAGCTTTAACAAGATCAAATAAAGAACAGTCTGATGACTGCTGCTTTTAAAAGCAGTTGGTGGGGGAATGACTATTGGGAGAGTTCCTTGCACCAGTTTGAATAATGTAAAGTCAGTGATGATCGCCAAACAAGTAGAGCTTGCAGTTGTGCTGGGTTTGGTTCAATTAAATTACTCATACGTTATTTTGCCAGAATACAAGGATTCCCACACTTCACACCACATAAAGAGGAGGCAGTTTGGGCCATTGAGCCTGTTGCAGTTCTCAATGAAATTCCATCAATTCCTTGATCCCGCTTATTTCCCTCCACACCACTCTTCCTCACATGCCCACCAAATCCACCTTGATACTGCTGCTGCCCACCACATAAGTGGTGATTTACTGTAGTCAATCGACCTGCCAACAAGCATGTCCTTGGAGACATGAGACTGCAGAAGCTGGAATCTAGAGCAAAAAAAGGAGCATGTTCATGGGATGTGGTAGGAAATCATAACATTTGAGGGAAACCCATGTGGTCACAAGGAAAATGTGCAAACTCTATGTAACCATACTGAAGAGTGGGACCAAACCCAGATTGCTGGAGCTGCCAAGCAGCAATGTAACTGATATATTTATTAACTTTTAATTTATTTTTTGGGGTCTTGCCAATGGTAGCAAGCTCATTTGGCCTTGAAAAGGTAATGGCAAGCTGCCATGTATCAGTGTGACAAAGGAACACCCATTGTACCATAGGGGTGGACTTTCAAGGTGCAGATCCAGTGACAATGAAATATATATTTCTAAGCCAGCGAGATGTGAAATTTGGAGGAGAATATGCAGGCTGCGTTCTAATTCCTTATGTAGCTATGTATGTGGTTTGGGAGGTACTTTTGGACATATGGTAGATGTACGTTCTGCAGCCACTGTGAATGATGGGGTGCAATCATGTGTTCCCAATAGGGGAAATACATGCTCGCAGTATGCACCTTGGATGACCCTCCTCACTTCAGAATCATGTCTATTAAGCTTAACTCTCATTCTATTGTACTGGAATTAGTGTTGGGTTTATACTGGTCTACCTTCCTTCAAGTGCCACCCACTTAAGATAAGATAAGATAAGATACAAATTTATTGTCATTTGGACCCCTTGAGGTCCAAACGAAATGCCGTTTCTGCAGCCATACATACAAACACATAGACCCAAGACACAACACAATCCACACAAACATCCATCACATCGCTGTGATGGAAGGCCAAACAAACTTATCTCTCCACTGCACCGCACTCTCCCCCCCCCCCCCCCATGTCAGAGTCAAAGTCAAAGCCCCCGGCTGGCGATGGCAATTGTCCCGCGGCCATTAAAGCCACGCCGGGTGGTGCGAGGTCGCACACCGGGTCTTGATGTTAGAGCCCCCGGCGTGCGCTCGCAGAGTCCCGCGGCCATTCCCAGCCGCGCGGGGCGGTGATGTTAGGCCCCGCTCCAGGAGCTCTTCAACCCCGCAACTCGGGCGGGGGAAGTCGCCGTTGCGAGAGCCCTGAAAAGCGGTCTCCCTCCAGGGAGCCGCGGGCTCCCGGTGCCGCCGTCCAGAGACCTGTCGTTGGGGCCTCCGACTCTCCGGTCAGGCAGCAGCAGCAGCAGCAGCGCTCCTCCACCGCTCGACCCGCTCCGGACTCGGCCAGCTCCGCGACGGTGACGGTGAGTTGTAGCACCAGAGTCCCCGGCTTCTTCCTGTTAGAGGCCGCTCCTCGTTGCCCCCCCAACGGAAAACGACAACGGAACCCGACGAGAAAGGTCGGATCTCCAGTGCAGGGAGAGATTTAAAAAGTTTCCCCCCCCCCCCCTCCCCCCCCCCCCCCACCCCCCCCCCCACACACACACCCCAAACAAAAAATACAAAAACTACATTAAAACACAGACAGAAAATAACAAAACGCGGACAGACTGCAGAGGCCGCTGCTGACCAGAGTCGCGCCGCCCACCGGTGACTTCATCACAGGAATTGTATCGGGTAGCAGCCTCCTGTGCATTTAGGAGGACTACATGCACATGAAGTAGATGCCAATATGGAGACCAAAACTGTGTGCAGAATTCCAAGTATAGACACCCCGGCCCTCTTTAAGGTGGTAGAAAAGTTGTTGTGCTTTGACATGCACACCTTTTGCCAAAAAGGCCAGCATTTAATTAGCCTTTCTAGCTACGTGGAATAATTGCGTCTCACTTTTCTCGACTCACGTACTAGGACCTTCAGATCGCTTTGTACTGCGACATTTTGTGGTCTCGCTCTATTTAAATAATTATATGGTTCTTTCCAGAGACTCATGTTTGCCCACATTATACTCCATCTGTGAATCTTGCCCACTTACTTAATCTATCAAAGGTAGACAAAAATGCTGGAGAAACTCAGCAGGTGAGGCAGCATTTATGGAGAGAAGGAATAGGCGACATTTCGGGTCGAGACCTTCAGAAGGGTCTCGACCCGAAACGTCGCCTATTCCTTCTCTCCATAGATGCTGCCTCACCCGCTGAGTTTCTCCAGCATTTTTGTCTACTTGTTACTGATAGTTAATTTAAAAATTACCTATTTATCCTGATACCGTTTCCTGTCATTAGCCACTACGCTGTCCATGCCAGTTTATTATTCCAACTGGTGGATTTTTCTTATGCAACAGCCTTTTCTGTGGGACATCATTGAATGCCCTTTGGAATGCCAAAAATACTACTTTTATTAACTCCCCCTTTCCACCCTGTACTGGTATATGAACTATTTATAAAGGATACTCAAAGCTACTTGCAGTTTAGGACAACACACCATTTATGGTCCAAGCTGCATGTTTTCCCTGAATGTTAATTTTGTGATTTGTGTACCAGCACTTTTCAGTCGCATTCCATTTAAATATCAATTATTGAATTATTTTTTCCCAACCAAAGCGAATTCTCATGTTTCT
Organism: Leucoraja erinaceus; assembly: GCF_028641065.1. Taxonomy (NCBI): domain Eukaryota; kingdom Metazoa; phylum Chordata; class Chondrichthyes; order Rajiformes; family Rajidae; genus Leucoraja; species Leucoraja erinaceus. The sequence continues at coordinate 1,168,136 of NC_073412.1, read as the reverse complement.
ACGTTTGTTTCTATTTGTGTGTCTGCACCCATTCGCTTTGCCTGTTCTCAACTTACACTATCGCCTTGCTCCGTATCATCCACAGACATTGTAAATATTCCACATGATCGCATCATCCGTATCATTGATATAGACGATGAACAGCTGAGTCTCAGCACAAATGTCTGCAGCCTTCAAACTGAAAATTACCCTTTGCCCCATGTCTATGAACCGATCTCCAATCCACACCAGTATATCATCCCTATCAGTGCACAGAAATTCTGCTTGATAATTTTTTTAATATAGTCCCTTACTGAAGGCCATCAAGCATATCTCAACTAGTTTGCCCTTATCCATTCTGTTATTTACAAACTAATAAAACATCTTTACCAATTTGTCAAATGTGATTTCTTTTCTGTTAATCCATGTTGGCTTAAAGCAAATCTGTCACTATTTTGTAATTTACATATTACTGCTTCATAATGGGCTCCACTATTTTTCTTGCTACTGCTGCCAGCTAACTGGTGTATAGATTTTTTCAGCTTCTCTCTCGTAGATAGTGTGGGTTACATTTGTTACCTTTCAACCTGTGGATATCATCCTCCGTCCTGTGAATGAGCCTGTCAGTCTTGTGAAGAGTTTCAAAGGGGGAACGTT
>NC_073412.1:802500-862500 GCF_028641065.1 Leucoraja erinaceus | reverse complement strand
CGTGGCCTTGTGTCCGTGGCCTTGTGTCCGTGGCCTTGTGTCCATGGCCTTGTGTCGGTGGCCTTGTGTCCATGGCCTTGTGTCCATGGCCTTGTGCCTTGTGTCGGTGGCCTTGTGTCGGTGGCCTTGTGTCCGTGGCCTTGTGTCCGTGGCCTTGTGTCCATGGCCTTGTGTCCATGGCCTTGTGTCCGTGGCCTTGTGTCCGTGGCCTTGTGTCCATGGCCTTGTGTCCTTGGCCTTGTGTCCGTGGCCTTGTGTCCGTGGTGGCCTTGTGTCCGTGGCCTTGTGTCCGTGGCCTTGTGTCCGTGGCCTTGTGTCCGTGGCCTTGTGTCCGTGGCCTTGTGTCCATGGCCTGGCCTTGTGTCCGTGGCCTTGTGTCCATGGCCTTGTGTCCGTGGCCTTGTGTCCGTGGCCTTGTGTCCGTGGCCTTGTGTCCGTGGCCTTGTGTCCGTGGCCTTGTGTCCATGGCCTTGTGTCCATGGCCTTGTGTCCATGGCCTTGTGTCCGTGGCCTTGTGTCCGTGGCCTTGTGTCCATGGCCTTGTGTCTATGGCCTTGTGTCCATGGCCTTGTGTCCATGGCCTTGTGTCGGTGGCCTTGTGTCCGTGGTCTTGTGTCCATGGCCTTGTGTCCGTGGCCTTGTGTCCATGGCCTTGTGTCCGTGGCCTTGTGTCCGTGGCCTTGTGTCCATGGCCTTGTGTCCATGGCCTTGTGTCCGTGGCCTTGTGTCCGTGGCCTTGTGTCCGTGGCCTTGTGTCCGTGGCCTTGTGTCCGTGGCCTTGTGTCCATGGCCTTGTGTCCATGGCCTTGTGTCCGTGGCCTTGTGTCCATGGCCTTGTGTCCATGGCCTTGTGTCCATGGCCTTGTGTCCATGGCCTTGTGTCCATGGCCTTGTGTCCATGGCCTTGTGTCCATGGCCTTGTGTCCGTGGCCTTGTGTCCGTGGCCTTGTGTCCGTGGCCTTGTGTCCGTGGCCTTGTGTCCGTGGCCTTGTGTCCGTGGCCTTGTGTGTGTCCATGGCCTTGTGTCCGTGGCCTTGTGTCCGTGGCCTTGTGTCCGTGGCCTTGTGTCCGTGGCCTTGTGTCCGTGGCCTTGTGTCCGTGGCCTTGTGTCCGTGGCCTTGTGTCCATGGCCTTGTGTCCGTGGCCTTGTGTCCGTGGCCTTGTGTCGGTGGCCTTGTGTCCATGGCCTTGTGTCCATGGCCTTGTGTCCATGGCCTTGTGTCCATGGCCTTGTGTCGGTGGCCTTGTGTCCGTGGCCTTGTGTCGGTGGCCTTGTGTCCGTGTGGCCTTGTGTCGGTGGCCTTGTGTCCATGGCCTTGTGTCCGTGGCCTTGTGTCCGTGGCCTTGTGTCGGTGGCCTTGTGTCCATGGCCTTGTGTCCATGGCCTTGTGTCCATGGCCTTGTGTCCGTGGCCTTGTGTCCATGGCCTTGTGTCGGTGGCCTTGTGTCCGTGGCCTTGTGTCCATGGCCTTGTGTCCATGGCCTTGTGTCCCTTGTGTCGGTGGCCTTGTGTCCGTGGCCTTGTGTCCGTGGCCTTGTGTCTATGGCCTTGTGTCGGTGGCCTTGTGTCGGTGGCCTTGTGTCCATGGCCTTGTGTCGGTGGCCTTGTGTCCATGGCCTTGTGTCGGTGGCCTTGTGTCCGTGGCCTTGTGTCCGTGGCCTTGTGTCCATGGCCTTGTGTCGGTGGCATTGTGTCCATGGCCTTGTGTCCGTGGCCTTGTGTCCATGGCCTTGTGTCCATGGCCTTGTGTCCGTTGTGTCCGTGGCCTTGTGTCCATGGCCTTGTGTCCATGGCCTTGTGTCGGTGGCCTTGTGTCCATGGCCTTGTGTCGGTGGCCTTGTGTCTGTGGCCTTGTGTCTGTGGCCTTGTGTCCATGGCCTTGTGTCCGTGGCCTTGTGTCCATGGCCTTGTGTCCATGGCCTTGTGTCCGTGGCCTTGTGTCCATGGCCTTGTGTCCATGGCCTTGTGTCCATGGCCTTGTGTCCATGGCCTTGTGTCCATGGCCTTGTGTCCATGGCCTTGTGTCCATGGCCTTGTGTCCGTGGCCTTGTGTCCATGGCCTTGTGTCCGTGGCCTTGTGTCCATGGCCTTGTGTCCATGGCCTTGTGTCCATGGCCTTGTGTCCATGGCCTTGTGTCTATGGCCTTGTGTCCGTGGCCTTGTGTCCATGGCCTTGTGTCCGTGGCCTTGTGTGTCCGTGGCCTTGTGTCCGTGGCCTTGTGTGTCCGTGGCCTTGTGTCCATGGCCTTGTGTCCGTGGCCTTGTGTCCATGGCCTTGTGTCCATGGCCTTGTGTCGGTGGCCTTGTGTCCATGGCCTTGTGTCCGTGGCCTTGTGTCCATGGCCTTGTGTGTCCGTGGCCTTGTGTCGGTGGCCTTGTGTCCATGGCCTTGTGTCCCTTGTGTCGGTGGCCTTGTGTCCGTGGCCTTGTGTCGGTGGCCTTGTGTCCATGGCCTTGTGTCCGTGGCCTTGTGTCCATGGCCTTGTGTCCGTGGCCTTGTGTCCATGGCCTGGCCTTGTGTCGGTGGCCTTGTGGGCCTTGTGTCCATGGCCTTGTGTCCATGGCCTTGTGTCCGTGGCCTTGTGTCCATGGCCTTGTGTCCGTGGCCTTGTGTCCATGGCCTTGTGTCGGTGGCCTGGCCTTGTGTATGGCCTTCTGTTTTATATTCTTTCTGTGTGTCTGTGAAAACCTTGAGAATTTATAAATAACTCATTGACTAATGTTCGAGTGGGCAAGAGCTTCAGTGCGTGCAGTCTCTCCTGAAAGAAATAACTCTGCTTGTAAATCTATATTGTAACTCAGCTGTATTAGCATATCCTTTTCACAATATGCCAAGCAGAATTGTCCCAGCATTGCAAGTTATTGAAAGAAAGGCTGGATTGGATCCTATGCTTTCAATTGTATCCCTTTAGAAATGAGCTGTGATTTTCCATGCCATCATTAATCTACGTAGCTAACTCTGGTGATTGATGTATTTGCAATTTAAGATCACTTTATTCCCCAACAATTCAGATTCTTATTTTCCTCAGGCTGCTGAGAATTCATTCAAAACATTATCACCCAATGTCTGGCAGCTTTGGGAAATAGAGTTTTCTTTAAACTCCAAGCATTGACAATGCAGGGAGCTGTCTCTGCCACTGGCCCAGTTTAATAGCAGCCTTGGGGAGAGGTTGCAGCGAGTGCATTTCCTGTGAGCGGGGCCTTTTGCTTTTGGCGGAAACACTGGTGTGGTTTGGGAATTGGAGGCTGGAGTGCCAACCTGCAGGTAGAAGGCAAGATGCCAGTGGTGGAGGGAGAGAGAGGAGAGGGGATTACATGTTTCCTTTCCCCACCCCAGAGATTAATGAGCGTGACACTTCCATTTCAACTCTGCTCTACAGTTGCTCCTGTTGGGCGCGGTGTATCGGCAACACGCACTACCCGCTGCTGCGCTGGGCCGAGCCGTTACTGGAGCTGATTCAGAGGGAACATCGAGTGATTAAGGACAGATGACAGGTTGCAGCGCTGAATATTTGACACGTGACTGAGTCTCTATGCCAGGCATTTTGTTCTGTGATGAGGCAGTGATCAGCCAAGACAGATTTCCAATCTGCTCACCGACACATTTGTGGTCAGCTCTGCATTAAATCCATTGGTGATGTTGGGATGTGGTGAAAATGCCCTTTCACCTCTCCTCTCCGGTTGCCTTTCCTGGTGACAGTAACTGGCTGATGTGGAGAGACAAAGCTTGTTCTATTAGACACACGGGACCACAAAACACGACATATATCGGCCCGCCCATCAAAGAGGCAATCCACCCACACAAGGACTCAGGAAAACATTTGTCTCCTGAAACGGTTGTGGTCATTTATCCTGTGTGTGTGGACTTGCCCACCTTGTCATGAGCTGAGTCTGCGGACACCAGCAAACCGTTCAGGGGCCTTGACCTGGCCGTGAGGAAGATCTGGTGACCAGCACACTCTGCAGTCAGGTGGTGGGATAACTTCAAGGGGAGAAGCCGTTACTGAGTCTGGTGATGCTTTCAAGCTTCTGCACCTTCTGCCGTGCAGGAGCAGGGAGAAGAAACATGGGAAATAGGTGCAGCAGTAGATCATCCAACTCAGTACCCCGCTCCTGCTTTTTCTCCCCATATCCAGGTCCGGGATACTGAGTTGGATGATCAGCCATGATCATATTGAATGGCGGTGCAGGCTCGAAGGGCCGAATGGCCTACTCCTGCACCTAATTTCTATGTTTCTATGTTTCTATCCCTTGATTCCGTTAGCCCCAAGAGCTAAATCTAACTCTCTCTTGAAAACACCCAGTGAATCGGCCTCCACTGCCTTCGTTGGCAGAGAATTCCACAGATTCACAACTCTCTGGGTGAAAAGGTTTTTCCTCGTCTCAGTCCTAAATGGCCGACCCCTTATTCTTAATCTGTGTGACCCTTGGTTCTGGACTCCCCACAACACCGGCAACATCTAGCCTGGCTAATCTCTTAAGAATATTATCTGTTTCTATAAGATTCTATAAGAATGAATGGCCAGTTTACACAAGTCTTAAGAATGTATAAACCTATTCTTGAGAATCTTAACAGTACATCGAGAGTTTGACCTGTTTTTTTTTTTACATATTTTTAATTGGGAATAAAGGTGATTTTTGAAATAAATAATATTACGCAGTCGATGGGTGAGAAGGAGTATTTTAAGGAGTGGGATGTGGGGAGAGATGAGGATGTAAATACTCCCGGTGGCCCAGCACTTCAACTCCCCCTCCCATTCCGAATCCGACCTTTCTGTCCTGGGCCTCCTCCATGGCCAGAGAGTGTCCCACCGTAATTTGGAGGAGCAGCACCTCATATTTCGCTTGGGTAGTTTACACCCCAGTGGTATGAACATTGTCTTCTCCAATTTCAGGTAGTCCCTGCTTTCTCCCTCCTTCCCCTCCCCTTCCCAGCTCTCCCACAGCCCACTGTCTCCGCCTCTTCCTCTCTTCTCCCCCATCCCCTCATCAGTCTGAAGAAGGGTCTCGACCCGAAACGTCGCCTATTCCCTTTGCTCCATAGATGCTGCCTCACCCGTGGAGTTTCTCCAGCATTTCTGGTCTGCCAAGGAATTTAATTGTCATTTTGGGAGCTGACGGATTTGTGCCAAGGTTGGGACAGAGTGAAAGATGAAACAGCCGACATCCCGTCTGTGCTGGTGCTGGTGTGACTGCCGAGATCATTAGCTCTGCATCAAAACTTGTTCCTTTTATCTGCCAAAGATACTGACTGCATGTCACGAAGCTGGTTCTGACACAGATTGGTGAAGCAAGCCTGGTTGCAGAGATAATTAGCCAGGACATTTAGACTGGTCATTTCAATGAGACCACCCAGTGCAGGAGAAACTGGGAATATCTGCCTTCTATATCTGAATATCTGTCATTAGATTCCCAGTGAGATTGGCTGACAGAATTTCCTTTGTTAACGAGCCCAGGCAATGGGAAAGGCCAATTAATGTCGAAAACAGCAGAAAATTACCATGGATGAGAAGGTATTGATTCGGTGAAGCCAAGCTTGAGTTTACAAAGCTATATATTTGGAGAAACACAAGGTTAAGGAAGATAATGGCGCTGGAAGTCAATGTCCCATCATTCTGGGTGTCAGATTGGATGGTGAGATCTGCTGAAGGAAGATTCACGCCAATTATTGTCACGTGCAACAAATTACCGTTGAAAAGCTGACTTTCACTTAGAGCAAAGGGGAAGATACAATAGACAACAGGTGCAGGAGGAGGCCATTCGGCCCTTCGAGCCAGCACCGCCATTCAATGTGATCATGGCTGATCATCCACAATCAGTACCCCGTTCCTGCCTTCTCCCCATATCCCCTGACTCCGCTATCTTTAAGAGCCCTATCTAGCTCTCTCTTGAAAGTATCCAGAGAACCGGCCTCCACCGCCCTCTGAGGCAGAGAATTCCACAGATTGTGAGAAAAAGTGTTTCCTCATCTCCGTTCTAAATGGTCGACCCCTTATTCTTAACCTGTGACCCCTGGTTCTGGACTCCCCCAACATCAGAGTGCAGAATATATTGTAGCACACCAGTTCTATAGATAATGTTCAATGTCTACAATGAGTTAGAGGTGAATTGGACAGTACCCTTGCTTATGGGAGGACCCATAAGGGGAAGCAGCTGTTCTTGGGCCTGGTGGTGGGTAGCTTTCAAGCTTCTGAACCTTAGAAGAAGGAATGACTGAGACAGGACAAGTCTTTGATTGAGTGGGCAGCATAAAGTGTAGATGGAGTCAATGGTTAGAAGTTTGGTTTGGGCTACTTGGTCTACATGGACAAGAGGCTGGAGGAACTCAGCGGGTCAGTCAGCATGTGTGGAGTGAATGGACAGGCAGCATTCCTGGCCGGGACCCTTCTTGACTATTTTGTTTGTTATACTATTCTTATACAAATTGTAAAGCACTTTGGCCAACGAGAGTTGTTTTTTAAATGTGCTATAGAAATAAAAATGACTTCTTCAGACTCAAGAGCAAGGTTGTGTAGAATGGGGCACAGTAACGTGAATGGAAATATAGAGAGAACTGCTTAAAGTTGAAAGCGAGGAAATTCGCGGAGTTTGTGTTGGTGAATGTGATAAATTTAAGTTAGATTTGCTATGAAGGATATTTATTTCAGTATGGTGGGTAATCTGTTCCAATCAGTGCTTGACCTTCCAGTTAGACATTGTTAAATTAAGTATTCTTGGAGAAACAGAGTCTGTGTGGCCATCTTTGGTTGTTATCGTGTTGCCATGGCAGCAGCTAAGTCGTTTGCGGTCTGCACCGTAGGGAGTTGATGTTCACTCTCCTGAGGATCACAAAAGACATTTGAAGAACATTGGTGTGACATTTCCACTGCTTAATCTCTGCGGCACAGTGGAAATAATGAGTTGTGAAATTAACCCAATTAATACAACAACCAGCAGATTAGCATTTGTAAAATGCAGACCGTAGGCCTTTAATCTTTGGATACATTTGTAGTTAAGCTATAGTCTGTACAGGAATGGGCAGAAAGACTCTTCCAATTGCGTTACAAATAGCCGGGAGGCCGGGACCATCTGCCCTTGTGCACTAACTGGGCTGACAGGAGTTTGTAGAGGGAAGGTGATCACAAACTGTGTCACAACGGGAGACAGAGTGGAGAGTGACGGGGATCTAGGCATTGAAAATAATGAAGGTACACAAAAGTGCTGGAGAAACTCAGCGGGTGCTGCAGCATCTATGGAGCGAAGGAAATAGGCAACGTTTCGGGCCGAAACCCTGAAGGAAATCTTCAGACTGATGGGGGGTGGGGGGGAGAAGGAAGGAAAAAGGGAGGAGGAGGAGCCCGAGGGCGGGGGGATGGGAGGAGACAGCTCGAGGGTTAAGGAAGGGGAGGAGACAGCAAGGGCTAGCAAAACTGGGAGAATTCAACGTTCATGCCATCCGGACGCAAGCAACCCAGGCGGAATATGGGGTGCTGTTCCTCCAATTTCCGGTGTTGCTCACTCTGGCAATGGAGGAGACCCAGGACAGAGAGGTCGGATTGGGAATGGGAGGGGGAGTTGAAGTGCTGAGCCACCGGGAGTTCAGGTTGGTTATTGCGGACTGAGCGGAGGTGTTCGGCAAAACGATCGCCCAACCTACACTTAGTCTCACCCGATGTAAATCAGCTAACATCTAGAAAATAATGATTTTGAAGTTGGGCCAGCCATGCCAGGTTTGACTTTCTCCAGAGTAGATGTCAGGTTTGTGTAGGATGGTTTAAACCCAAGACAGACACAAAATGCTGGAGTAACTCAGCGGGACAGGCAGCATCTCTGGGGAGAAGGAATGGGTGACTTTTTGGGTTGAGAAAAAGAAGGGTTGCAACCTCAAATGTCACCAATTCCTTCTTCTGAAGAAGGGTCTCGACCCGAAATGTCACCCGTTCCTTCTCTCCAGAGATACTGCCCGTCCCGCTGAGTTACTCCAGCGTCTTTAGCTGTCAGGTTTCCAGTCAAAGTCCCACCATACGGGACCCCTCACCCTTGACCGATTCGGGTGCAGAAGCAAGATGACCAGTCACGGACTATCTGAGGTCTCCTCTCTACGACACTTTATCTCTTATCTCTGAATCCTCCAGGAAACCAAGCCCTGGGGTTAAAAGCCACAAAGAAGGAAAGGACTATTGACTTCATCACCTGAACTCTAGTCTGGCCTTTAATCCAGAGATCAGTGCTGAACTACTATCTACCTGAATGCTGAGCCTTGGACAAGTGCTGGCTTCACCTTGCATTGTAATCATGCAACAACAAAGGCTTTTCACTGTACCTCAGTACATGTGACATTAAACTAGACTGAACTGAACTCATTATTCCCAATGGAGTCTAGGATTTTCCTGTCCAGCCACCTCTACCCAGGTGCCTCTACAACCTGCCTCCTTGCCACCTCCCCCTCAGCTAACAATGTACCATTTTACATTTCCATCTGCTTTGATCTGCCGTTTTCACACCTTACCCTTCCATATCTCTACACTCCCTCTCCCAGCCTGAACAAGGGTCACCCATTCCTTCTCTCTGGCCCGCTGAGTTACTCCAGCATTCTGTGTCTAACCTCAAACCCTTTTGCCCCCCCAAAATGGACATCCCCAGGGACCAGCCCCAACCCAAAGCTGGTCCAAGCCCAAGTACTACATTGACCCACAGTAGACCAGCAGTCCTGACTGTTGCCCACGGCCAGCTGTCTGACTCAGGGTGGGTGTGGGGAGGATTGGGAGGTAGATGGGGGCTTGTAGCTACAGCAGAACATAGGATCAAAGTTCAGGGAATTCCTTGGAGCAGTGAAGACTCACCTCTCTATTCAGTGGAGCCCCATCGCTTCAGTAATTACACTGGGATTCACAACTGATATGTTTCCAAAGTGCCTTTTATGATTCAAGGCTTTCTGATCATAGTAATTACCAGGTAATGAATATATGGATATATAATACCTTCACATTGTATGCTAAGTGGAACAAAATGTGTTCAAATACCGATAATTAGAGAGAAGAGCAAACGATGTTAGCGATGGTTCGCACAGCAGGCAATGTTTCATTAGTTCCCCATTGAATTCAATAAATGTATTTGAGTTTAGTTTATTGTCACGTGCACTGAGGTACAGGGAAAAGCTTTTGTTGCGTGCTAACCAGCCAACGTAAAGACAAAACATGATTACAGCCAAGACATTTACAGTGTACAGATACATGATAAAGGAATAACGTTTAGTGCAAGGTAAAGCCAGCCTTGTCCAAGGACCACCATTGAGTTAAGGTGTTGGGTCTGAAGAAGGGTTTCGTCCCGAAACGTCGCCTATTTCCTTCGCTCCATAGATGCTGCTGCACCCGCTGAGTTTCTCCAGCATTTTTGTCTACCTTCGATTTTCCAGCATCTGCAGTTCCTTCCGACACAATGGTTAATGAGTGCAGCAGCATCTATGGAGCGAAGGAAATAGGCAACGTTTCAGGCCGAAATCCTGAAGGAAATAGGCAACGTTTTGGGTCGAAACCCTTCCGGGTTTCGGCCCGAAACGTTGCCTATTTCCTTCGCTCCATAGATGCTGCTGCACCCGCTGAGTTTCTCCAGAATTTTTGTCTACCTTCAATTTTCCAGCATCTGTACAGTTCCTACTTGATCACCATTGAGTTAGATAGTAGTTCAGCACTGCTCTCTGGATTAAAGGGCAAACTAGAGTTCAGGTGATGAAGTCCATAGACTTTTCCTTCTTCCTTAATGCAAGGTAGACAAAAATGCTGGAGGAACTCAGCGGGTGAGGCAGCATGGATGGAGAGAAGGAGCAGGCAACGTTTCGGGTCGAGACCCTCTTCAGACTGATGCGGGGGGGGGGGTCTCGGCCCGAAACGTCGCCTATTCCTTCTCAAGACACTTCAAGGGGCTTTGTTGACAGCAGATGTTTTGTGGTGTCTGTATGTGGCAGTACAGTGTACTAGCTCCTCGACTGTGCCATGTATGTTTATCAGGTCAAACACAAAATACTGGAGTAACTCAGTGGGTCAGGCAGCATCTGTGGAGAACACGGATAGGCAACGATTCAGGTTGGGACCCTTCTTCAGACGTCCCGACTTGAAATGTCCCCAATCCGTGTCCTCCAGAGATGTTGCCTGAGTTACTACAAGTTTTAATTAATAAACCAGCCTCTGCAGTTCCTTGCATCTCCATGTATAATTATTAATCATGCATAGCTAATTGGTAACGTGTGACTTAATTAGAACACTTATTTGTTTAATCTTAGATGTGAGTTATTATATTACTTAGTTAAAGTGTCCCCAATGTTGGGATTATCGATGGAAATGTTGTTGATAAATATAGCGTAATTTTTAGTCGATATGTGTAGCAGTAACTTTTTATCTGTCGAAAATATCAGTGATTGTCAGGAAGGAGTTTTGGGATGTGCTGTACTTTACAAATCCAATTTCTTTCCCAGGAATCATCCTGTTACACCAGACATCCAGTGGGAAGGAGCCAAAGAACGTGTGGACTATCACTAAATATTAGCCGCACGGGCTCTGCCCTGCCTCTGTCTGCGTGAGTGGCTGGATGCCCATCATCGACAGCCTCCAATCATGCACACAGTCATGCGTTAGTCTCTGAGGAGCAGCAGTGGAATTCCCTCTGTAATAGGGACAGCCAGCGCCAAGGGACACCTGTACTCACCTGAGGGGAATCAGCCGACATCTGACCAGCAAAGGTGAGCCTTTCTCCCTTAATGCCTCCATGTGGCCGAATGGCCTACTCCTGCACCTAATTTCTATGTTTCTATGTGTGGCTGTGCTGAGGTTTTGTAGCATGTTTTAGAAGATTGAGGGGGGGGGGAATCTCATAGAAACTTACAAAATCCTTAAGGGGTTGGACAGGCTAGATGCAGGAAGATTGTTCCCAATGTTGGGGAAGTCCAGAACAAGAGGTCACACAGTTTAAGGATAAGGGGGAAATCATTTAGGACTGAGATGATAAAATCATTTTTTACACAGAGAGTGGTGAATCTGTGGAATTCTCTGCCACAGCAGGTAGTTGAGGCCACACAGTTCATTGGCTATATTTAAGAGGGAGTTAGATGTGGCCCTTGTGGCTAAAGGGATCAGGGGGTATGGAGAGAAGGCAGGGATGGGATACTGAGTCGGATGATCAGCCATGATCTTATAATGGCAGTGCAGGCTCGAAGGTCCGAATGGCCTCTACTCCTGCACCTATTTTCTATGTTTCTATGTTTATCAGCACCAAATACAAGCGGTTTGTTTGAAGGAAAGGTGGGGTGAGGTGAGAGATCTCAAGGTAGCTGAGATCAAGGTGTGATTGTACAGGAGACCTGACGTGGATCAGGGATGGACAAGAAATGTTGGCTTTGTCCATGAGGCCTCCATCCAGCAACACATGATATGAATCCTGACAGGCAGACAAGGAACAATAGACAACAGGTGCAGGAGTAGAGGCCATTCGGCCCCTCGAGCCAGCACCGTCATTCAATGTGATCATGGCTGATCATCCCCAATCAGTACCACGTTCCTGCCTTCTCCCCATATCCCCTGACTCCGCTATCTTTAAGAGCCCTATCTAGCTCTCTCTTGAAAGCATCCAGAGAACCGGCCTCCACCGCCTCCTGAGGCAGAGAATTCCACAGACTCACAACTCTCTGTGTGAAAAAGTGTTTCCTCGTCTCCGTTCTAAATGGCTTACCCCTTATTCTTAAACTGTGGCCCCTGTGGCCCCTGGTGGAGGTGGCAACAGGAAGTTGGGCACACAGTGAAACGGTGTGGCTGTTGGTTTGAAGGAATGAACTGCTTCCTCCCCAATATCTCAGCCTCCATGAGCCGTGGTGGTCAAGGGCATCAGACCATGGTGCCGAGGGGGAGGTGATACAGTTGTTGGCCGGGGCAGACTCACACACACTCATGGTCAACCACACTAAACCACAGTCCAAAGCTGGAACTCTGCTCCGTGTTCCCAGAAGGTCTGGTCAAACACAATGGGCTCCTCAGGCCATGGCCAAGATTTACTGACTTGGCAAGTGGTCACTCATGGCATCAGTGTTTGTTATTGACCAGTCTGGGCTGGGTGAATGGTCATTGGGCAACATTAAATCAATTCAATGGCCTTGAGTCAGGGGGGTTGATCTTGGTCCAGTGGACTGTGTTGACCTGGTGGCTGTAGAAGGTACGTGTGTGAACATGTGGATTGTGGTCATGGCCAGGGGGGAGGTGAAGCTTTTACAAACTGTTACCTGCTAATGTTTGGGGGGATATTTAATGGAGAGAATGGTCCTGTGGTTTTAAGCATCAGTGAACTTCACAACGGAGGGTGGGTTGTCTGAAGCTCTGATGATGGAGGACAAATGGTCCATGGAGCTGTAACGGAGACGGCTACAAAAGCTTCATGACTATGTGTTGATATTCATAGCTATTCATGAGGTCAAGTGGCAGAACTTAATATTCCGAGCTACATGAGAGGAGGCATTAAGGGAACGACGTTGATCGATGATCGATGTTCTGGACCAAAGTCCTGTACGATTGGACCATTCTTATTAGAATGCAAGGACCTGATCATTTCAGAAGTGATGAGTGTGTTCATGCGTGTTTGCATGTGTATGCATGCATGCGTGTCCACACGAGTCACATACACGTGTATGCATGCAGTGTCCACACTAGTCACATATATGTGTAAGCGTGCGCATGTGCATCCACACGGGTCACATACATGTGAATGCATGCATGCGTATCCACACAAGTCACATGCATGTGCATGCATGCATGTGTGTCCACACTAGTCTCATATATGTGTAAGCGTGCGCATGTGCATCCACACGGGTCACATACATGTGCATGCATGCATGCGTGTCCACACAAGTCACATACATGTGTATGCATGCATGTGTGTCCACACTAGTCACATATATGTGTAAGCATGTGCATGTGCACATACATGTGTATGCATCCACACGGGTCACATACATGTGTATGCATGCATGTGTGTCCACACGGGTCACATACATGTGTTTGCATGTGCATGCGCATCCACATGGGTCACATACATGTGTATGCATGCATGCATGTCACATACACACGTCTGGTGTAATGTTGCAATCCATGTGATTCTGAGAGTGGCTCCAGAGAGCCCACCATGGTCTGGGCTATGTTTATTAATATTATTTGGGCTGTGGCATTTGCAGATTTGGAAGTTAGAGAGTAGAGTCTGCGTGTCACAGACCTGGCATGTCCCGGGATTCTGCAGGCACAGTATTGCATTTTCTTGCTGTTTACTTGGGTGAATCATGCATTCCATACTTGCTGTCGGTCAGCGATATATATATATCTTGAGATCTGCTTACTCAAGCATAAGCATGAATAAATTCTGAATACATGTTCTCCAGTGACTTGAAGGTTTTACAAGGTAATTGGGAACGGACACTGTGACATTTCCGTGAAGTGCTTTATGAAATGAGACAAGTCTATTACTGAGTCTCTGTGTTTGCGATGATTGGTAGTGTGTCCATTGCTGCTCCGACACTGCTAGGTCCGGCCATTCCCCTCTGCAGTTCAATGCAATTCAGCGGCTGCTCCCTGCCTTGCGTTAGCTCTGACTCAGCATCCTAGAGGTGACCTGTGCCACATTGGACAAGACTGCTACACTTCCTCTAAGTCCACACCACAAGCATGAAGTATTCCCAAAGCAGGGGGAACAATCAATCCCCAACCTGTGTACTAATTAAACTTAGACAAAATTGCTGGAGAAACTCAGCGGGTGCAGCAGCATCTATGGAGCAAAGGAAATAGGCAACGTTTCGGGCCGAAACCCGGAAGGGTTTCGGCCCGAAACGTTGCCTATTTCCGATAGTGGAGAGAGTGTTTTTTTTTTTTTTTTAATTTTTAAATTTTTAATTCAATTTCAATTTTATTTTTAATATGTTGTATTATTTATTTATTATTTATTTTTATTATTTTTTGTGTGATTTTTTTATGATACTGCCTGTAAGGGAAATTCATTTCGTTGTCTCAAATTGAGACAATGACAATAAATTTGAATACAATACAATACAATACAATACAAGTGTTCAACTCTTTGCATTGAGCGAAGGAAATAGGTGACGTTTCGGGTCGAAACCCTTCAGGCTTAGTGTTTAAGGAGGAACTGCAGATGCTGGATCATCGAAGGTAGACAAAAGTGCTGGAGAAACTCAGTGGGTGCAGCAGCATCTATGGAGCGAAGGAAATAGGCAACGTTTCGGGACGAAACACTTCTTCAGACTGATGTGGGGGGGAGAAGAAAGGAGAAAGGAAGAGGAGGAGCCCGAGGGCTGAGGGAGAGCTGAGAAGGGGAGGAGACAGCAAGGGCTACCGGAAATTGGAGAAGTCAATGTTTATGCCACTAGGGTGCAGACTGCCCAAGCGGAATATGAGGTGCTGCTCCTCCAGTTTCCAGGTGTTGCTCACTCTGGTCATGGAGGAGGCCCAGGACAGAGAGGTCGGATTGGGAATGGGAGGGGTAGTTGAAGTGCTGAGCCACCGGGAGATCAGGTTGGTTAATGCGGACCGAGCGGAGGTGTTGGGCGAACACTGTGGGCTGAAGGACCTGTTTCTGCGCTGTATCTCTAAACTAAACTAAACTAAGCCACGTTTCTGGTTAGGAGCCTTCTTCAAACTTCCTGGCCCAAAACATCACCTATCCATGTTCTCCACAGATGCTGCCTGACCCGCTGAGTTACTCCACACTCTGTGAAACGTCACCTATCCATGTTCTCCACAGATGCTGCTGCCCCCGCTGCGTTACTCCAGCACTCTGTGAAACGTCACCTAACCATGTTCTCCACAGATGCTGCCTGACCCACTGAGTTACTCCAGCACTCTGTGAAACGTCACCTATCCATATTCTCCACAGATGCTGCCTGACCCGCTGAGTTATGGTGCAGCAGCATCTATGGAGCTAAGGAAATAGGCAACGTTTCGGGCCGAAATCCTTCTGGAAATAGGCAACGTTTCGGCCTGAAATGTTGCCTGAGTTTCCTTAGCTCCATAGATGCTGCCTGACCCACTGAGTTACTCCAGCACTCTCTGAAACGTCACCTATCCATGTTCTCCACAGATGCTGCCTGACCCGCTGAGTTACTCCAGCACTCTGTGAAACATCATCTATCCATGTTCTCCACAGATGCTGCCTGACCCGCTGAGTTACTCCAGCACTCTGTGTTTTCCTATGTAAACTGGCATCTGCAGTTCCTTGTCTGTGTACACTTGTTGCACTCACCCAGCCTGGAGTGTCTGGGAACCTTGTAACACGTTGGGATTGCTACACTAAACGCAGCAGACAACATCAGTGTTGCCCATCCCAATAAAATTTGGAAATATTCGCTCCTGATGAGCAGTTAAATGGGAATTTGATGTCTGATTTCCCACTGATTCTCTGCATTTGGTTCCTGAACAGAAAGGAAATAAAAGGATTAAGATTGTTGTTTGAAGAGTGGCAAAACTCATCCTTTGCTGCATTTGTTCCGTCTAAAGTGGTGAATTGCAACTGAGTCCCAGTCTCTCTCCTGGCACATCTACATGTCCCATGATGAAAAAAAAACTGTGCTGATTGGCGCTCTCCAAGTTTATTACAATAAACTATTTAAGTATGGAGTGTATTATACAAAGCTTCATTTCTCTGCTCAAAATCAAATCTCAGAACTGTCTCTCCCAATCACTGAGGTTGTGATATGCGGCTATACCTGGCAAGGCACCTCATGCTTTGGTTGTTAAATATACCCAATATAAAACAAATCTTTCTCTTTCACTGCGACCTGAATCATCAGTGCTATTCACATTGTAAAGAGGGTTAGATACCTGACTCGAGGGTAGAATCGCAATGAGATTTATTAAACTCATTGTCCATTTTATAAGTTCCCAAAGGATTGGCTCATGAATGAAGATGCATGTTATTTGTTAAGCAGCGTTTGACAATGCAGAGTGAAGAATAGGATGTCCCTGA
The DNA here is from genome assembly GCF_028641065.1 of Leucoraja erinaceus. Lineage (NCBI taxonomy): Eukaryota > Metazoa > Chordata > Chondrichthyes > Rajiformes > Rajidae > Leucoraja > Leucoraja erinaceus. The sequence goes on along the minus strand of NC_073412.1, from coordinate 846,515 downwards.
GCCTCTGGGGGTGGTTTGAAACTCTGCAGGACCAAACCAGGAGATGTATGTGGGCCTGGTTTCTGCTTCTGTGGGTCCATCAGTGTTACAATACACCATCTGGCTCCCCATTGCTTTCCATCTGTTCTTTCCTTGCCACTGTCCCAGAGCTGCTCTCAATCTGTCTGTCTCCCAACACATCGGAGCTGGTGCCAAAGCATCCTCCCGCAGACAGCTTTGCTCAGCTCGCCTCTCCCATTCCCTACCAGCCCGGCCCCTGCATCTGTTCTGTGGCCACATTCACACCCTGCTTGGTTGCAGAATTACACACCTACTTCCTCCAGCCCCAATAACAGCCCTTGACCAAACTGGATGCCAATGGAGGGTGGAATAGATTTATCTGGAGCCTGAACAGTAACTCATTGAGCTGAATGATCTGTGTAGCAAGGAACTGCAGATGCTGGTTTAAACCAAAGATAGAGACAAAAAGCTGGAGTAACTCAGCGGGACCAGCAGCGATGGAATGAGTGGCGTTTCAGAAGAAGGGTCTCGTCTCGAAACGTCACCCATTCCTTCTCTCCAGAGATGCTGCCTGTCCCGCTGAGCTACTCCAGCTCTTTGTGTCTATCTTGAGCTGAATGATCTTTTGTGCAAAGAATTCAGTGACACTCTGTCACAACTCAAAGATTAATATTGCAGATCATTGACGCCTTGTTGAGGAGGAAGTGACTTATTTCAGATTCATTTGTTTGTGGAAAACACTGAGGAAAGTTGGTCAATATCCATCCATTGATTATATTGATCGGTGAGATGATTAGTCAAGGGTGTTGATTTAGCACAGGGACTGGCAATGTAACAATACAATTCTTACTCACTGCAGCCTGGGGGTCTGTAAATGTGACAACTCTCAGATAAATATATAATAATCATACGATGAATTAATAATTAGGCATACAAGGCAACCCGCTGATAATAATACCATGTACAATCAAAAACAGAGTCCATAGTAAACCAGGTTTAAGAAAGAACTGCAGATGCTGGAAAAATCGAAGGCAGACAAAAATGCTGGAGAAACTCAGCGGGTGATGCAGCATCTCTGGAGCGAAGAAATAGGACATTCAGCCCATAGTAAACCATAGCTGAATGAAATGAGCAGGACCCAAAACCTCACCCATTCCTTCTCTCCAGAGATGCTGCCTGTCCCGCTGAGTTACTCCAGCTTCTATCTTCGGCCTAAGATGTCAGCATGGGATGAGTTGGGCCGAAGGGCCTGTTTCCGTGGCTGCTGCTATGACTGGATGAGGAAAGTCATAGCACATGCACTCGTGACTCACATTTCATTACCAAGGGACAGTTTTACGTAGAGAAAAACATAGTCCTGGAAATGACATGTGTGTTCAGCCATAAACCTTCCATTAGATACTTCCAGTTTCAATATATATTATTTATATTCTTACCATTGCTGGGCACAGCTTGCCACAAGCCATCGTAAAACTAGTATATTTATTTTGACTGATTAAACTGGCTCTTTCAGTGGCAACATACCCAAGCTTAAATTTTTAAAAATGTTATGACTGAGCATAAAATCTTCAGTAGTTCCTGTGCAGGGCTATAGTCTTGTATGATGTTGGGGTACAATGCTGAGTGTGGTCCTGACTGACCTCAGACCCTTCACTCTATATCCGTGTACTGTGGAATGTAATCGTGGATAGTCTTCTCTTTGACTGGTTAGAAACATAGAAACATAGACAATTGGTGCAGGAGTAGAGGCCATTCGGCCCTTCGAGCCTGCACCATTCGCCATTCAATATGATCATAGCTGATCATCCAACTCAGTATCCTGTACCTGCCTTCTCTCTATACCCCCTGATCCCTTTAGCCACAAGGGTACCACATTCCTAACTCTCTCCAGTGCTGGAAAACCTGTCCACTCCCGCCTGTCCCGCTGAGTATAATTTCATCCTAAGATGTCAGCATGGGATGAGTTGGGCCGAAAGGCTGTTTCTCGCAACTCAATGGCTGCTGCATGGCCCTACACCTTGCACCAGCGTGACTCACAGAAGAGGTGGGTGATTACCAAGGGCTCTCCAGAAAATGACCGTGTGTTGTGGGCATAAACCTTCCATTAATACTTCCAGTTTCAATATATATTATTATATTCTCATTGCTGGGGCACAGCTTGCCACAAGCCATCGTTAGTATAATTAAACTGGCCTTTCATCTGCCAATGTAAATGTTTATGACTGAGCATAAAATCTTCAGTTATTCCTGTGCCGGCTAAGTCTTGTATGATGTTGGGGTACAATGCTGAGTGTGGTTCTGACTGACCTCAGACCCTTCACTCTATATCCGTGTACTGTGGAATGTAATCGTGGATAGTCTTCTCTTTGACTGGTTAGAAACATAGACAATAGGTGCAGGAGTAGAGGCCATTCGGCCCTTCGAGCCTGCACCATTCGCCATTCAATATGATCATAGCTGATCATCCAACTCAGTATCCTGTACCTGCCTTCTCTCTATACCCCCTGATCCCTTTAGCCACAAGGGCCACATCTAACTCCCTCTTAAATATAGCCAATGAACTGTGGCCTCAACTACCTTCTGTGGCAGAGAGTTCCAGAGATTCACCACAAAAATGCTTTTCTCATCTCGCAAACTAAAAGCTTCTCACTGCACCTCAGTACACGTGGTGTTATTTAAGCTCAGCTGTAACCAGTGAGAAGAGGTGGTGATTGTCAGAGAGCTGTCATCACATAGCGCCAGGCACATCCAGCATCCACACCGCTACATTGATGGGCCGAATGGCCTAATTCTCCTCCTATCACATATGAAATGAGAAACTTATGAACCTTACTACTTGGCTACTGGTGTTTAAGAAGGAACTGCAGATGCTGGAAAATCGAAGGTAGACAGAAATGCTGGAGAAACTCAGCGGGTGCAGCAGCATCTATGGAGATTCTATTCAGACTTCAGTCTGTAGAAGGGTTTTGACCCGAAACGTTGCCTATTTCCTTCGCTCCATAGATGCTGCCTCACCTGCTGAGTTTCTCCAGCATTTTTGTGTACTTGGCTATACTGTGTTAAGTTTGTGCGGCCTCCTCCACTAATATCACAGCACATGCAAGACAACATTAAAGCAGATGCATAAAGGCAGCCGCAGTGTAGACACTTCCTACCAAGGTTCATGATGATTAGTCTTGGGCCCAGCAGGTTGTATAATTGTATTTGTTGTAGCTATCAATTGGAGTTATTAGATGTTTGTGTAAGGTTTTATGTAAATGTTATTTGTTCAAAGTTATGGAGCTAATTTGCTGTGGCAAGAATTCCAGCGATGTCTCACCACTCTCTCTGTGTGAAAAATGCTTTTCTCATCTCGCAAACTAAAAGCTTTTCACTGCACCTCAGTACACATGGTGTTATTTAAGCTCAGCTGTAACCAGTGAGAAGCGGTGGTGATTGTCAGAGAGCTATCATCGCATAGCGCCAGGCACATCCAGCATCCACACCGCTGCATTGATGGGCCGAATGGCCTAATTCTCCTCCTATCACATATGAAATGATGAACTTATGAACCTTACTACTTGGCTACTGGTGTTTATGAAGGAACTGCAGATGCTGGAAAATCGAAGGTAGACAAAAATGCTGGAGAAACTCAGCGGGTGCAGCAGCATTTATGGAGATTCTATTCAAACTTCAGTCTGAAGAAGGGTTTCGACCCGAAACGTTGCCTATTTCCTTCGCTCCATAGATGCTGCCTCACCTGCTGAGTTTCTCCAGCATTTTTGTGTACTTGGCTACTGTGTTAGGTTTGTGCGGCCTCCTCCACTAATATCACAGCACATGCAAGACAACATTAAAGCAGAATGCATAAAGGCAGCCGCCACTGTAGACACTTCCTACCAAGGTTCATGGTGATTAGTCTTGGGCCCAGCAGGTTGTATAATTGTATTTGTTGTAGCTATCAATTGGAGTTATTAGATATTTGTGTTAAGGTTTATGTAAATTGTGCATGTTATTTGTTCAAAGTTATGGAGCTAATTATGTTAATGCAACAATTACAGAGAAGATGGCAGACTAAATATGCGATGTCTAGGCTCAGTGCAGAGTTATGGGCCTGCCACCACTGTACGAGCTAATTCAAGAGTTCTCCCGAGTTTCCCCTGATTCGAACCCGGAGAATTACGGTAATGGCTGCTCGTAGGTACTCGGGGCTCTGGTCTGTTGAAAAATCTTCACGAGTCTTCCTGAGCTTACCGCATGTCCCTGCCGTTAGCGTTACGAGCCGCTAAGAGACGTCCCCGAGCTCCGACGTACCCGCTACGTACATTCTCCGTGCTTACCACGAGTTTGATTTTTTTTAAAAACGCTGGAGAGCTCTTGAATGAACTCGTACAGTGGGACAGCCCTATATTGGAAACTTCAGACGCCAGTTCAGTGCTGTTCTGAATTGTGAAGAGTTTTGTTGATGAATTTTGTTTAAATTTGTAACCACATATGTCTGAAAATATTTAGATATTTGTGCATAGGTAGACACAAAATGCTGGAGTAACTCAGCGGGACAGGCAGCATCTCTGGAGAGAAGGAATGGGTGACGTTTTGGGTCGAGAGTTTCAGTGAAATGCTTGTTCTGTTATCCAGTACTTGCAGCGATAGAGTTGCTGCCCCACAGCACCAGAGACACAGGTCCCAGGCAGCCGTTAGCTGTCTTTATAATTGCATTATTGTGCTACCCAGACCACTTCCTCCAAGCGGGGAGGGGGGGTGAGTGGGGAAGGGGGTGAGGAGGGGGGGAGGGGGTGAGGAGGGCGGGGGAGGGGGTGCGGAGTGGGGAGGGGGTGAGTGGAGGAGGGGGTGAATGGGGAGGGGATGAGGAGAGGGGGGGGGTGAGGAGTGGGGAGGGGCTGAGTGGAGGAGGGGGTGAATGGGGGAGGGGGGGGAGGAGTGGGGAGGGGGGTGAGGGAGGGGGGAGGGGCTGAGTGAGTGGAGGGGTGAGTGGAGGAGGGGGTGAGGGTGGGGAGGGGGGGGGGGGGTGAGTGGGGGGGGGGTGGGGAGCGGGGAGGGGGGGGAGGGGGTGGGGAGGGGGTGAGGGGGGAGGAGTGGGGAGGGGGTGAGGAGGTGGGGAGGGGGGAGGGGGGGGGGGGGGGGAGTGGGGGGGGGGGGTGGGGGTGGGGAGGGGGGGAGAGGTGTGAGTGGGGGAGGGGGTGAGTGGGGGAGGGGGGTGAGTGGAGGAGGGGGTGGTTTAAAGCTGGTGAGTTCCTCACCCACAGTTACATAGTGAGTGTTGTCAACTCCACCTGTAGTTTGTCTGTTGTCAAGACGGCCTGAATAATACGCAGAATGTGTGAAAATGTTGTGACTGTGAATGAATAATTCTCTGCAGCTTCAGAATGATGATGGATGTTTGTCCTGTAAATACTGTAGGCTGCAGTGTAAAACAAGTTGTGGAAATGCTATAACGTGGGACTCAAACCCTAGTCCCTGGTCTGTAGTGGACTCCACTAGCATTGAGGATATTCTTGTTAGACGCGTGACTAGTCTCCCCATCAATAATAATAATAATATATTTGATTGTCATTGCACATCGGTGCAAGGAGATTTGGTACGCAGCTTCCATCCGATAACTTAAACAGCTAATAAAAATTTAGATAATCCGAGAAACATGATTTATTTAATAAAAGAACAGTAAAACAGTCTAAAGTACAAATATTCAAGAAGGAACTGCAGATGCTGGAAGATCGAAGGTAGACAAAAATGCTGGAGAAACTCAGCGGGTGCAGCAGCATCTATGGAGCGAAGGAAATAGGCAACGTTTCGGGCCGAAACCCAGAAGGGTTTCGACCCGAAACGTTGCCTATTTCCTTCAGGGTTTCGACCCGAAACGTTGCCTATTTCCTTCAGGGTTTCGACCCGAAACGTTGCCTATTTCCTTCGCTCCATAGATGCTGCTGCACCTGCTTTCTCCAGCATTTTTGTCTACCTAAAGTACAAACATGTCTGTGCCGGGTCGATGTGCGAGGTGATTTGTAACCATGGCAGAGAACTGTATCATAGCACAGAAACTGGCCCTTCGGCCCAACATGCCCCATCTACTCTAGTCCCACCTGCCAATGTTTGGCCCATCTCCCCCTTATCCTTTCCTATCTCTACACCTGTCCAAATGTCCTTTACATGTTGTTGTGACACCTGCCTCAACTACCTCCCCAGGCAGCTGGTTGTAGATATACTGTACCCTCCCTGTGGAAAAGTTGCCCTTCGGGTTCATTCCCCTCTCACCTATCACCTATGCCCTCTGGTTCTTGACCCTGGATAAATGCCTTCATGGGACACCTGGAGCAGGTGGATCCCGTGACAACCACGATACGGGACCAGTGTTGGGACAGCGTGTAGAACAAGGGCTGTGGGACCCACCTCTTGGAGGTTGGCTATCCTTAAAGGATCTCCTCGTGGTAATGGGAACATAAATGAAGCCACTGGGAATTGCTTGCTATTAACTAAGGCTTGCTATTGGATGTGCTGTCAGCATGCATTAGTGAAGGCAAGCTGAGAAGAAACACTTGAACTAGGCTGACGCAGCATGAAGAGTCATCGGGACAAGAAATGACTCAGTTTCACCCACCACCTCCATCTAACTACAACTGTGCTGACATAGCCACAGGCCTGCGATCATTCACATCCTTGATTACTGCTCTAATTGAACCAGAGCAGATCAGGGCCAGTTTGCTGAGATGCCTCGATCGGTATGGCCATTGGCTGTGTCAAGTCAATCAATCAATGAGCTCTTACAACGAGTCACTTCCAGCTGCTGAACCCTCTGATGCTTTTCCCGTTCATGCTGTTAGTTTGTGTGTACAGTTCTTCACTTGAGTCTTTCTCAACTCTCCCACCAGCGAGACTTGGTCAAATGTTGACCTTTTAATCCAGGATTTTACGAGGATGTGTAATTTAGAGATACAGCGCGTAAACAGACCCTTCGGCCCAACGAGTCCGTGCCGACCAGCGATCCCCACATAGTTTCCTACACACACTACGGACAAGTTTTACATTTATCATCAGATTATCTACAAAACTGCACGTCTTTGGAGTGTGGGAGGAAACCGAAGATCTCGGAGAAAACCCACGCGGTCACGGGGAGAACGTGCAAACTCCGTACAGACAGCACCCGGGACTCTGGCGATGCATTCGCTGTGAGGCAGCAACTCTACCGCTGCGCTGGAGTGAGTGATTGATGTGCGTGCAAGAAAGAACAAACAACAGGGAAATGAACTGGGGAAAGGGATTAATGAGTTTGCTCTGTATGCAGGTGTCACGGTGGCACAGCAGGTAGAGACACTGCCTCACAGCGCCAGAGAGCCGGGTTTGATCCTAACCTCAGGTGCTGTCTGTGTGGAGTCTGTACGTTCGCCCTGTGACCACGTGGGTTTCCACCAGGTGCTCCGGTTTCCCCCACATCCCAAAGACGTGCGGGTTTGTTGGTTCATCTGTAAATTGTCTCCTCGTGGGTGGGGAGTGGATGAGGAAGTGGGATAGCAGAGAACCAGTGAACGGGTGATCGATGGACAGCGTGAACTTGATGGGCCAAAGGGCCTGTTTCCGTGCTGTCTGGATGGATTGCCTGCCCCGTCCTCTTATGTTGTAAAGATAGAGAAGGAAATAAAACATGAGTTATATCTCTGTGCTTGTATTCCTACTCGCGCAGTAGGTGCAGATAATTAGGTTGCTAACTCGATGGGGAACTAGGTGTATACACAGGAATATTATAGAATATAGAAGAGGTCCCAGTGGATTGGAAACAAACCAGAAATCTACTTTATCACATGTTAGAAAAAACATGGCTGGAAAAGTGGAATAAATCACTGGAAACAAACTCCGAGCTCCCCACTGTCAGACAGTGATTGGTTAGAAGGCATCGCGAAGGTGGAAGCCGTTCCTCGGTGTGTCTCTGGGTTGTATTCCCAGTAGAGCAGTGATTACTGATGCCTGACTTGTCCCCTCCACCTCTGCCCCCTCACACTAGCAACCCTCAAATCTCTGCCTCAGTTCTACCTGTTTCATGATGGACACCTCTCTGTCTCCCAGCTTCTGAAACCTCGACCCACCCACCCTGCATAAACCCTCCTGCCTTTTCCCAAACATCTCTAGCCAGGACTCTGGTTGCTGTGTCCATAACTCCACTTGGCTCAGTGTCAAAACTTATCGAAACTCATCAAAACTCAGGGATTATGGGGAGAAGGTGGGAGAAGGGGGGGGGGGGGGGGGGGGAGATAGATCAGCCGTGACTGAATGGCGGAGTAGACTTGATGGGCCGATCACCATAATCCTGCTCCTAGTACTTACGACCTGATGATCTTATCCAAACATTCTTGTGGTTTGAGATGTGTTTAGTGAGGAGCAGAGGTTCTGCACAAATGGAATAGTTGAATATTCGTGCATAAGGACATTGCTGACCGACCGGCTCAGTTCATACGCTCATGTCATAGGGGCAGAATCAGGCCATTCGGCCCATCTTGTTTACTCTGCCATGGGGGGGGGGGGGGTGGGGGTGGGGGGTGGGGGGGTGGGGGGAGATGGAGTGGGAGGAGAGGGGTGGGTGAGGATGGGGGGGAGATGGGGGGGGGGGGGAAGATCCATGTGCTCAGCCCAGTCACAACAGAAGATTGGTGATGTATTTCCAAGTCAGGACATGTCGCCTGCACCTTGGCCAGAGCTCCTGCAGGGGGTGGTGTTTCCACATGTCTCAAGCTGCTGTCATTTGCTGGTGGTGGTGGTCAAGGATTGGTCAAGGAGTTGTGCAGGGACCGCTGCAGTGAATCCTCGACACATGCGTTGGTGCTGAGCTGGCGTTGGGGCCATGCTGAGCTGGCGTTGGTGCCATGCGTTGGTGCCATGCGTGGTGCCATGCGTTGGTGCCATGCGTTGGTGCCATGCTGAGCTGGCGTTGGGGTGAATGAACACGGTGGTGGATGTGAGTTACTCTGCCCTCTATGTTGTTGAGGCTGGTGATATTGGAGCTGCAGTGGCCAGGCCAGGCCAGGATCCCGTTCCTGCCTTCTCCCCATATCCCCTGACTCCGCTATCTTTAAGAGCCCTATCTAGCTCTCTCTTGAAAGTATCCAGAGAACCTGCCTCCACCGCCCTCTGTGGCAGAGAATTCCACAGACTCACAACTCTCTGTGTGAAAAAGTGTTTCCTCATCTCCGTTCTAAAGGCTTACTCCTTACTCTTAAGCCGTGGCCCCTGGTTCTGGACTCCCCCCAACATCGGGAACATGTTTCCTGCCTCTTGCGAACCTGGGCATGTCTGTCCTGGGCATGTCAGTTACTGAACCAGGCTGCAATGTAACCACACAATATGCTCTGCAATATAATCGGCAGAAATTCAATAGAGTATTTGGCGACATGCCAACATTCCCCAACATTCCTGGTTCTAATATTCCACCCTCTTCCTCCCTCCAGAGGGACCAACAGCCTAATGCAGTGAGGTTCACAAATGGGCCATTAATTCCATGCAGGGTGACAACTCTGGACCTGTTCCTGGAGGATTCTTGGCTTGCACCCTCCATCCACCTCCACCCCCCCACAAGCTAGATGTTCTTCCCCCACGACCAACCTCACCCCCCCCCCCTCCCCTCGTGGTGATCTCACCAATGATTTGAACGACTTGGAAGAGGGAATGGAACAAAAACACTTTAATATTACGCATGGTGGGAGCTCCAAGACTTACCTGGAGGGTTTGCCACTGATCACTGAGACAGCCCAGTGAATTCTAACTCCAAAACAAACCAAGGAGAGCAGGCCGTTCCTTCTCCGTCATTGCTGCGACACTTCCCAGCACCAAGCTCATAGATTCATGGATCATTGGAGCAGAACTAGGCCATTCGGCCCATCCAGTCCACTCCGCCATCCAACCATGGCTGATCTATCTCTCCCTCTCAACCCCATTCTCCTGCCTTCTCCCATTAACCCCTGACACCCGCACTGATCAAGAATCTCAATCTCTGCCTTAAAAATATCCCTTGACCTGGCCTCCACAGATTCAACAGATTCACCACCCTCTGACTAAAGAAATCCCCCCTAATCTTTTTAAAGGTGTCTTATTCTTTCCTTCCAAGTAGCCTGAATTCTAGGTGAAGGGATATTAACCCCCCCCCCCCCAATTAGCCTTCAATCTTGCACGTCTTTGGAATGTGGCAGGAAACCGGAGCACCCAGAGGAAACCCACTCAGTCACAGGGAGAACGTGCCAACTCCACACAGACAGCAGCCGAGGTCAGGATCGAACCCGGGTCTCTGGCGCGGTGAGGCATCAACTCTACCAGCCTCGCCTTGCGTCCACTTCATGAGTGAATGTACTGGGTTAATGAGATAACTGAGCATTGACATTAGTGCAGGTGTGCAGCTCTCCTGAACCTTCAGCTATATTTATCATTTACACAGACACCCGGCCAATGTTATTTGTAGGAGCTGGTTAAATGTAAGTTATCAGTCACCCACACCTCAGCAGTGACTGTACAGGAATTCAGAGCGTGGATTCTCTGAAGCAGAACGCACTGTGGCAGTGTCTATGTGTGTGTGCTTGAGTTGTTCTGTGAATGCGCCCGACATCATGTGTTTCAATTCAATGATGTCTAGACTGTTAGACTCCATGTTACAAGGTGGATATTTAGTGCCATGAGATGTATCCACAGTCTACAACAGTGGTTCCCAACGTGGGGTATACGCCCCACAGGGGGGCAATTGAAGAAATGTTATTCTGCAAATTGTTAGAGACCACCACTACCGCCACTGATATATATAATAAACTAAAACACTACTTAGATGTCAATAATATACCAATGGAAAACAACATCTTGTGCAGCTGATGGTGCTCATGTTATGATGGGCAAGAAAAATGGCTGGGGCATTGATGAAAGATGAGAATCCGGAAATGCTTCTTGTGCACTGTGTTATTCATAGAGAGAACTTAATATTTCTCCTGTACTTAATGAGGTACTGAAATCTATCAATGCTATCAAAATTATATATCACCACATGGGGGGGGGGGCATCAGGATTTTAGAGGTGATTAGGTGGGGCATGGCCAGAAGAAAGGTTGGGAACCACTGGTCTACAACTACTAGAGTTCACATCTCATTGTGGCCAATGTGCCCTCAGCACAGCAAGGAGTATTTCTCACCACGCCAGCCAGGGAAGGCTGGGGTAGAGGCCCAGACAAGCAATATGGCTTGCTGTAGCTTAAACCATTCATGCAATGACCCACTAATAAATATACATAGTGCGTAACTAGACAAGGGCAAAAGCAGAGTCTGCAGCACAACTAAAGAAGGTATTAGTTGCTGAGGTTAGTGCAGTGCCGTGTTCAAGAGCCTGATGCTTGTTTGTTATAAATGTAAAATTCACCCTAGTGTGTGTGGGATAGTGTTAATGTGCGGGGATCGCTGGTCAGTACGGACTCGGTGGGCCGAAGGGCCTGTTTCCGAGCTGTATCTCTAAACTAAACGCTTCCCGTTTTCACCCAACTAACAGCTGACAATGTCCTGCTTCCTTCATCACCGTAACTTCTCTGCATTTCTTTCATTCATTGTTCTTTATCTCTCTACATGCCGACATCTCTCATCGTCTATATCTCTCGTTTCCCTAATCCCTGAAGGGTCTCGAGCTGAAACATCACCAGTTCCTTCTCTCCACAGATGCTTCTGCCTGTCCCACTGAGTTACTCCAGCACTTGGTGTGAAGCTAAGTAAACTTGTGTTTGTGTTCCACTGACAAACGCCCAAACGCTGCCTCAGCCTGACCGACTGACCCACTGACCACACTCTTCACCGTGACTTGTGTGGAATTAAATCTGCTGACAGCAGTGCCGGGGAGAACCATGAGTTTCACTGGCACCACAAAGGGTTTGAAATGTTGTGTTCTCATCAATTGGACTAACTATCCTCCAGCTATTCTGTCTTTCAATGAGCTAGTGTTGCAGCTTGAGAAATGTATTGAGTTACATTTGGCCCAAGAACCCTGTAACCACCGATTGTGTGTGTAGGAAGGAACTGCAGATGCCGGTTTAAACCAAAGATAGACACCAAAATGCTGGAGTAACTCAGCGGGCGGGACAGGCAGCATCTGTGGAGAGAAGGAATGGGTGACGTTTCTTCAGACTGAGAGTCAGGGGGAGAGGGAGACACGGAGATATGGAAGGGTACGGTGTGAAAACATAGATCAAAGCAGACGATGATAGGACGACGATGGCATTTTCACACCTTACCCTTCCATATCTTTCATTTCCCTCTCCCCTGACCCTCCGTTTGAAGAAGGGTCTTGATCTGAAACGTCACCCATTCCTTCTCTCCACTGATGCTCCCTGTCCCGCTGAGTTACGCCAGCATTTAGTGTCTAAGAACCAGTTGTCTCTCAGCTAGACACTGTGTGTAGTTCGGGGGACTAACCCTCTGCTGGAGCGGGTACACAGGAGATTCACCAGGACCCTGCTTGGATTGGGGAGAAACTGGAGAGGCTGGATTTGATTTGCCTGGAGCAGAGGAGGCAGGGATGACCTTAGAGGATTGGACAGGCTAGATGCAGGAAAAATGTTGGGGGAGACCAGAACCAGGGGTCACACAGTTTAAGAATAAGGGGTCGGCCATTTAGGACTGAGATGAGGAAAAACCTTTTCACCCAGAGAGTTGTGAATCTGTGGAATTCTCTGGCCAATTCACTGGATGTTTTCAAGAGAGAGTTAGATTTAGCTCTTAGGGCTAACGACATCAAGGGATATGGGGAGAAGGCAGGAACGGGGTACTGATTTTGAATGATCAGCCATGATCATATTGACTCGAAGGGTCGAATGGCCTATTCCTGCACCTATTGTCTATGTTTCTATGTTAATTACGACCTGATTGTGGTATGAAGAAGGTCCCGATGAAAAATGTCACCCATTCCTTCTCTCCGCAGATGCTGCCCGTCCCACTGAGTTACTCCAGCATCTTGTGTCTATCTTAAAGTCTATAAAAATACAAGTGGGGTCAAATAAATATTTTTCCTGTGGACAGTCTCAAAGTCATGATGGATAAATCTTTAAAGTGAGAGGAAGGAGTTTTAAAGGGGATTTGGGGTGAAGGTTTTGAAACAGAAAGTTAAAAGGCTCTCTTTATCTTCTGAACTCTTATTATGAGCAGCTAAGGTTGGCAGACATGTGGTTGGATAAGTTTAATGCAAAATATGCAAAATATATGTGTCGGCAGGGGCAACAAGGTGAGGTGGTGTAAATTCAAGAAGTAATAGTAAAATTGAAACTTAAAATATAATGAACAGTTTGCAAGGATTTCAAAGGAAGGTTATGCTCCAACGACCTCATTGATTTCTTTGAAGAATTAACACATTAGATAAGTAACGTTTTGGAATTAATATGGGGGATTTTCAAAAGCCACGTTCTGAACACTTTCTGCTCAGGGATAAGTATCAAAGGATTGGTATCAAGCTGCAGCCTAGAGGAGTGTTGGACTGAAATATAGAAGCATGGAAAATAGGTGCAGGAGGAGGCCATTCGGCCCTTCCAGCCAGCACCGCCATTCATTGTGAATATGGCTGATCGTCCCCTATCAATAACCTGTGCCTGCCTTCTCCCCATATCCCTTGACTCCACTAGCCCCTAGAGCTCTATCTAACTCTCTCTTAAATCCATCCAGTGACTTGGCCTCCACTGCCCTCTGTGGCAGGGAATTCCATAAATTCACAACTCTCTGGGTGAAAAAGCTTTTTCTCACCTCAGCCTAAAATGGCCTCCCCTTTATTCTAAGACTGTGGCCCCTGGTTCTGGACTCCCCCAACATTGGGAACATTTTTCCTGCATCTAGCTTGTCCAGTCCTTTTATAATTTTATATGTCTCTATAAGATTTCCCCCTCATCCTTCTAAACTCCAGTGAATACAAGCCCAGTCTTTTCAATCTTTCCTCATATGACAGTCCCGCCATCCCAGGGATCAGACTCGTGAACCTACGCTGCACTGCCTGAATCACAAGGATGTCCTTCCTCATGTTACTAGGGCAGGCTCACAGGATTGATACAGGGACCATTGTTCACCACTTGTGTGAAAGTTTGGGATTTTGAAATTAGAAGGTACAGTATTAACATTTGCAGCTGACACCCAATTAATCCTGAGGCAGCTGACAATTTCAGGATGACATTAAGATAATTGAAGAAATGGTGTTATGTTGGTGAATTAATTTCAATATTGCCGAGAGGAATGTGAAATCTGACAGTTTCAGGTGAGAGGAACTCAGGAATTACTGGGCACAGATTCACACAGCACATGTAAGAAAGAACTGGTTTAAATTGAAGATAGACACAAAAAGCTGGAGTAACAGCGGGTGAGGCAGCATCTCTGGAGAATAGGAATAGGTGATGTTTCAGGTCGAGACCCTTCTTTAGACTGATCTGTCACAGAGGGAGGGGGTGCAGTGAGACAGAGTCTCAGAGAGTTTGTGTCAAAAAGACACGGGGAGGGTTTTCTTGGCAGCAATACTCGAGTGGAGCATTAAATTAGATACACAAGGTACTGCAGATGCTCCAATCTAGAGGAAGGAAGTTGCTGGAGTAACACAGTGAGTCAGGCAGCAGCTGTGGAAGGAATGGACAGACGATACTTTGGGTTGCGACTCTCCTTCAGACTGAGTTTGAGTTGCATTTCCTGACATGACAAGGTGGGAATCCAAGTTGGACATCCCTGTGGTGACGAGCTGTGGGAGATGCTGCAGACATTCGAGCAGGGCCTGACCAACATGTCTCCACCAAGTAGATCTGTCCAACACAGTCCTCCATCACATCTTCACTGTTGCCCGCTGCTCCACAAGTTATAGGGGTAGAATGAGTCCATTCGGCCCATCGAGTCTACACACCATTCAATCAGGGCTTATCTCTGCCTCCTAACCCCATTTTCCTGCCTTCTCCCCATAACCCTTGACACTCGTTCTAATCAAGAAGTTGTCTATCTCTGCCTTAAATATATCCACTGACTTTGCTTCTGACTGAAGGATGAGAGGGGATCTCATTGAAACATATAGGATTGTTAAGGGCTTGGACACGCTAGAGGCAGGAAACATGTTCCCGATGTTGGGGGAGTCCAGAACCAGGGGCCACAGTTTAAGAATAAGGAGTAAGCCATTTAGAACGGAGATGAGGAAACACTTTTTCTCACAGAGAGTGGTGAGTCTGTGGAAATCTCTGCCTCAGAGGGCGGTGGAGGCCAGTTCTCTGGATGCTTTCAAGAGAGAGCTAGATAGGTCTCTTAAAGATAGCGGAGTCAGGGGATATGGGGAGAAGGCAGGAACGGGGTACTGATTGGGGATGATCAGCCATGATCACATTGAATGGCGGTGCTGGCTCGAAGGGCCGAATGGCCTCTACTCCTGCACCTGTTGTCTATTATCTGACTTTAAGGTCTCTTGAGTTTCTCTGTGCTAGGGAAGTTATATTTTGGTGTGGGGTTGTGCTGTAACGCAGCTGACACAGCTACCCTCCTTGGCTCCCTGTACAGCCACCTCCAGCCCCTCCCTCTCCCCCCCTCCCCCCCACCTTACCTCCATGTATATCTGCCTCCAGGTTGTATGCAGTTGGAGTTCTTTAGACTTTAGAGATCCAGTGTGGAAACAGGCCCTTAGACCGACCAGCGATCACTGTCCTACCCACTAGGGACAATTTACAATTTTACCGAAGCCAATGAACCTACAAACCCAGGCATCTTTGGAGTGTGGGAGGAAACCGGAGCGCTGGGAGTAAACCCACATGGTCACTGAGAGAGCATGCAAACTCCGTACAGACAGCACCGCACAGCGGTCAGGATCGAACCTGGGTCTCCAGCGCTTGTAAGGCAGCAACTCTACCGCTGTGCCACTGTGGTGCCCATGAACTCTTGTCATTCCCAGAATCACCCCCACCTTGTAGTTTCCACTGGCACCCCAGCAGTTACCCAGCATCATTCATTCTCCAGACCTGGGCAAAGATGTCTCAGAAGCACAAATTGCTGATTGCAGGGCTCGTTGTACACCAGGACATGCACATACCAATTGAGTAATGAAGAGGACAAGCCCAGATGCTTTTAAAACAGTTAAATAAGTAAGTAGCTATGATATAATCAGCAATTGTTGAAAACACCCTGTAATAACAGTCACAACATACACAATTAACACATTCATTTCCCCAGCATATTATTACAGGCTTGTAAATCTGTTACACACTTTGTGGCAGTTGCTTGGCTGACTAAATGTAATATTTTTGTATCAGGGAATGAAAGTTGTAATTACATAATTGGAACCTAATTCAAACACAGTGTTGTAATCTGTGGCAGAAGTGGGTTATGAACAGGCCATTGCCCGATAGTTGTGGATGTTGTTCTTTCCGGACTGTCTTTCCACAGCTCCTCAGCTGTCTCTGAGATAGTCAGCATCCACTGTGGCTCTGCCTGCTTCTGGCTTAGTCCCACCTCCCATCCAACACACCTCTGCAGTTTTCTGTGTCTAGCTTCAGATGGCCCACTCCTGCACATAATTTTCTCTATGTGTCTGTTTCTGTCTCAGATATCCCAGTATCTGCGGAGTTTCTCATTTCCAATTTTCATCCCTGTTTCCTTGCAGTTCCAAACTCGGTCTTGCTAATCCCGGGAAGAATGAATCATGAAGAGAGATTTAACAAACCATCCCTTCCATGAGCTAGGGTTATTCACAATTATCTTGCTTTAGTGTGTCATTGTCGCAAGGTACAGTGAAAAGCTTTTTGTCACATGCTATCGAGGGGTAGCGGTGTGGAATGAGCTTCCAATGGAAGTGGTGGAGGCAGGTTCATTGGTATCATTTAAAAATAAATTGGATAGGTATATGGATGAGAAGGGAATGGAGGGTTATGGTATGAGTGCAGGCAGGTGGGACTAAGGGGAAAAAAATTTGTTCGGCACGGACTTGTAGGGCCGAGATGGCCTGTTTCCGTGCTGTAATTGTTATATGGTTATATGGTTATATGGTTATCCAGCCATCGAACAGACTATATATGCTTACAATGTTTAATACAAGATAAAGCCTAGTCTAGTCCGATTAAAGATAGTCCGAGGGTCTCCAAAGAGGTAGAGATGATAGGTCAGGACCGCTCTCTAGTTGGTGAGAGGATGGTTCAGTTGCCTGATATCTGCCGGGAAGAAACTGTCCCTGAATCTGGAGGTGTGCGTTGGTTTTCACTCTTGCTTTCACCATAACTATCCAAATCTACAATATCTAATGTATCTAGTTATTAAACGGTACAAAGGAATGCAGGTTCTAACACTTGTTTGTGAAACCATATTAATCGCAGTAGGCAGACACAGAAGCTCAGATACAGTTGGGAACATCACAGAATTGGAGATGATGGCTCATTGTTCACTCAACAAATGATTCAGCTCAAGACTTGGTCAACATTGAGGCAGCGACTGATACGTGAAAAGTAACATCTGCGTGAACATGGTCCACAGACTTTGTCTTTGATATTACCGCTTCTAAAGAGGCTGTCCCACTGTACGAGTTTACCAAGAGCTCTCCCGAGTTTAAAGAAAAATCAAACTCGTGGTAAGCATGTAGAATGTACGTAGCGGGTACGTCGGAGCTCGGGGACGTCTCTTAGCGGCTCGTAACGCTAACGGCAGGTACTCGGGAAACGCAGTAGCTCGTGAAGATTTTTCTACATGTTGAAAAATGTCCACGAGAGCCCCCAGTACCTACAAGCGGCCATTACCGTAATTCTCCGAGTTCGCATCAGGGGAAACTCGGGAGAACTCTTGAATTAGATCATACAGTGGGACAGCCCCTGTACTTGCATGAATTACTGCCCAACCTCTGTCATGCCCAGTAGAAAGAAGGAACTGCAGATACAAGTTTACACAAAAGGTTACAAAGTACAGAGTACTGGAGTAACTCAGCGGGTGCAGGCAGCATCTGTGGAGAACATGGATAGGTAACGCTTCTGGGTTGGACCCTTCTCTATTCTCAACCCGAAACATCACCTATCCATGTTCTCCACAGATGCTGCCTGACCCGCTGAGTTACTCCAGCACTCTGTGAAACGTCACCTATCCATGTTCTCCACACAGATGCTGCCTGACTCGCTGAGTTACTCCAGCACTCTGTGAAACGTCACCTATCCATGTTCTCCACAGATGCTGCCTGACCCGCTGAGTTACTCCAGCACTTTTGTCTACCTCCGTTTTGAAGTCTATCGCTAATCCTTCAGCTAAGCACCAACATCTCTTGAAGTCATTAACAAATCAAACCGATTACAATTATTCATTTGGGGTTAATATTTATCTAGTTATTAATTCTAATGGAAATGAGGATTAAATAATTGTTTACTGGAAACCGTTCATGATTCCCCTTGGATCAGAAAGTAGCTGCAAACCCAACAAATCCCCTTCTTGATCTCCTGATCTGCCTTCAGTAACTGAGGGCAGTTTCCAGCTGAAACATGCGAGATGGCCACATTCATACACAAAACAAATTAAAGTTCTGTCCCGGCTGCCCATGTGATGATGGATGGTTATAAACAAGCAACTATTTATTCCACGATAAAATGTCATCTTAAAGGGCACAACAGGAAGTGCTGGAGTAACTCAGTGGGTCAGGCAGCATCTGTGGAGAACATGGATAGGTGACGTTTCACAGAGTGCTGGAGTAACTCAGCGGGTCAGGCAGCATTGGGGAGCTAAGGAAATAGGCAAGGGGCCGCATCTGTGGCCTGAAACGTTGCCTTCATAAGGATTTCGGCCCCGAAACGTTGCCTATTTCCTTCGCTCCATAGATGCTGCTGCAGTATAACTCAGCGGGTGCAGGCAGCATCTATGGAAGCTAAGGTGACGTTTCACAGAGTGCAACGTTTCAGGCAGCATCGAAACCCGGAAGGTGACGTTTCACTGAGTGTTGGAGTAACTTGGGTCCAGCATCTATGGAGAACATTGATAGGTGACGTTTCACAGAGTGCTGGAGTAACTCAGCGGGTCAGGCAGCTTCTGTGGAGAACATGGATAGGTGGTGTTTCACAGAGTGCTGGAGTAACTCAGCGGGTCAGGCAGCATCTGTGGAGAACATGGATAGGTGGTGTTTCACAGAGTGCTGGAGTAACTCAGCGGGTCAGGCAGCATCTGTGGAGAACATGGATAGACTTTGTGACGGACAGCCTGTCTACTTCCTTGACGGATGATGCTTGAGTTCCTGCAGCACTTTGTGTTTAGCTCAAGATTCCAGCATCTGCAGTCTCTTGTCTTTCTCTGCAAACCCTTTAAACATCTCCCCATGTGCGGAATCTTGCGGTGCGGAGTTTGGCTGCTGCACCTGCTCATGAAGCAAGTCATTTTACACTGACAGATGAGAGGACTTGCGTGTCTGTCTTCCGTGAGGTGATGAGTTTACCACTTTGGGGAAAATGTTCCTATATATTTTGGCAGCCAAATACATCTCAGAAGCCGCATATATTTGCAGAAGCCGCCAATAATGTGTAGCCTGAGTCATGTGAGAATATGTAAAGCTCCGCTCTATGATCTTTGATGTAAAGAATGCAAGGAGTAATGGATCTTTGACAGCCTAAAAAAGTCAATTGAAATTATTGATGGTGAGAGTTAGTGTGTGTGTGTTTCCCAATGCTCGCAACAGAGGAATCTTTGAAGCTCTGTACATTGTCTGGTAATTGCAGTAATTTTACTGGCTTTCATTCAGCAAGCAGCCCAAAGGATATTTATTGACAAGTTTCTCCTCCACATATTGTGATATCACCACAGTATTAAATGGAGCAAGATGACAAATGTTAGTGTTTACCAGCCAGAGTTATTCTTTCCGCCTCATTTAACGCAACTTAATATAAGAGACCCTTGCTAGACCTTGGCTGGCAGCCAGCCCGATGCATCAGTTCCGGCAACAGGTGAAGATGCTATCAACAAGTCTTGCTGCTGGACAATGGGGACATCTGCTGCCAAAGCACTTGCTCACTGCTGCCCTCATCCTTGGCACCAACCTGACACTGCAAACTAGGCAAAGCCAGCCAGCAACATAATCAAGGACCAGTCCCTTCCCTGGTCATAGAAACATAGACAATAGGTGCAGGAGTAGAGGCCATTCGGCCCTTCGAGCCAGCACCGCCATTCAATATGATCATGGCTGATCATCCCCAATCAGTACCCCGTTCCTGCCTTCTCCCCATATCCAAGAATATGTGTGTTATGATTGTGTTGATAGTTTGTTTGGTTGTTTTGTTGTTTGTCTTTTGCACAAAAGTCCGCGAGCATTGCCACTTTCATTTCACTGCACATCTCGTATGTGTACGTGACAAATAAACTTGACTTGACTTGATATCCCCTGACTCCGCTATCTTTAATAGTCCTATCTAGCTCTCTCTTAAAAGCATCCAGAGAACCGGCCTCCACCGCCCTCTGAGGCAGGGAATTCCACAGACTTACAACTCTCTGTGTGAAAAAAGTGTTTCCTCGTCTCCGTTCTAAATGGCTTACCCCTTATTCTTAAACTGTGTGTGGCCCCTGGTTCTGGACTCCCCCAACATCAGGAGCATGTTAGAGAGTTAATGGCAAAATGCAGGCAAATGGGACAAGCCCAATCTGCTAATCTGGTCGGCATGGGCAAGGTGGGCTGGTTGGCCTGTTTCCATGTTGTATAAATCTATGACTCTGCGCAAGAACTAATGGAGAGACACACACGACTAGCAGTATATTAAATGGATGTTGTAGGTTTTAATTGCATGTAATTGAAAAACAAATTAAGTTAAAGCACTTATTTGTGGGCGGCAGCATTAACAAAACTACTGCTTGGCATGGAAGGAATTCATAACTGTTTGTGATGGAAACTCCTTACAGTCCAGATTGAAAACCTTCCTGAGGCTCCCTGAAGATTGGGCTAATTAATTGTGGTCGCTAACAAAGATTACTGGTTCTGGGTAGTTTCAGTAATTAGGCTCAGAATGTCCCAGTGAGGATGAGAAGGTGATGGAGCTGGTCTTCTCCCCCCCTCCCACCCTCACATCAGTCTGAAGAAGGGTCTCGACCCGAAACGTTGCCTATTTCCTTCGCTCCATAGATGCTGCCTCACCCGCTGAGTTTCTCCAGCATATTCTCTGGAACTCTCTGCCACAGAAGGTAGTTGAGGCCACAGTTCATTGGCTATATTTAAGAGGGAGTTAGATGTGGCCCTTGTGGCTAAGGGGATCAGGGTGTATGGAGAGAAGGCAGGTACGGGATACTGAGTTGGATGATCAGCCACGATCATATTGAATGGCAGTGCAGGCTCGAAGGGCCGAATGGCCTCTACTCCTGCACTTAATTTCTATGTTTCTATGTTTCTATTTACCGACATCACTGTCAGACTGGGTTGGCGTGTCTGTTTTCAACTCCTTTGATCATTTAATTACATTAACTAAGTTCACACTGTGTTTTTCTCCACCTCCTCTGTAGGTCGGGTGGGCTGGGACACAGGGGCACATGGACACAGAAACTATAGTATAGTTCCTGCCTCCACCACCTCCTCTGGCCATGGGTTCCAAGCCCCACACATCTCCATGAAGCTCCAGCACCTTGTAGCGATGCCCACTAGTGTTGGACATCTCCATGCTGCGGACTAAGGTTTCTCCACCCTCTCTATGCCTCTCATTATCAGCGGAATCAAGGGATAGGGGGAGAAAGCAGGAACAGGGTACTGATTCTGGATGATCAGTTGAATGGCGGTGCTGGCTAGAAAGGCCGAATGGACTCCAACTCTGCACCTATTTTCTATGTTTCTATTATTATTAAATCCTGGAACTCACCAGTTTTGTGGGAGAAGAAGAAAAAAATAGGTGCAGGAGCAGGCCATTCAGCCCTTCGAGCCAACATCACCATTCAATATAATCATGGCTGATCATCTAAAATCAGCACCCTTTATCCCTACATCTCTTGATTCCATTAGCCCCAACAGCTAAATCTAACTCCCTCTTGAAAAGAAGAGAGCACCTCCAGCAGTGGGACTGCAGTGGTTCGGGAGGGCTTCACTGCCACCTGTATAAGACCAAATAGGAATGTACAGTAGGTGCTGGCTTCACCAGTTGCAGCCAGATCTAAAGTTGCTAAATAGACACACACGGAGCCAGGAGTCTGGTGAACTTCACACAGTGAGCAGAACTTTGTTGCCACGATGATTTTATCCCAATGAGTCTTACGTCACACTGACCTAGATTCTGAGCAATGAGAAGCCAAGATCACAGTTAACAGCAGAATGCCGCCTTCAGCTGCGTGAATCTGCCAGGATTCTGTTCTTTCATTGTGAACTCCCCTCCTTGTGTGGAGTGCCTGCAGTTATCCATTTCTAGCGTAGCCCGTCATCTTCTGGCATCCCCGATGCTGCCCTACAGCCACTCTCTGATGTCGCAAGGTGTTGATTTCCCGGAGAGAATCAGGATTTAAATCCCCTGCTGCCCCTCACTCACTCACCTCTCCCCTCAGCCCCAGTCTCCCAGCTTTCAAAGACCAAAGGTCACAGCCTGACAAAGCACTTCACTGATTCCCTTGGTATCAGACTGAAGAAAGGGTCCTGACCCGAAACATCATCTGTCCATTCCCTCCACAGAGGCTGCCGGACCCACTGAGTTCTTCCTGCGCTTTGTGTGTTGCTCCTGACTCTGGCCCCTTCTGCCTCCTCTTCACTGACTTCTCTTCTGCTTCTATAACAAAGCACAATGTCTATATTCTCCTGCTCGAACTGCTTTTGCACCTTGGCAGTCTCGAGCTGATGTGTTCAGGATATTTGAAGAGTCTGGAGGCAACAGGGATAATGGAATCAAGGGATATGGGGAGAAAGCAGGAATGGGGTACTGATTCTGGATGATCAGTACTTCATAGCAAAAGGATTTGAGTATAGGAGCAGGGAGGTTCTACTGCAGTTGTACAGGGTCTTGGTGAGACCACACCTGGAGTATTGTGTACAGTTTTGGTCTCCTAATCTGAGGAAGGACATTCTTGCCATAGAGGGAGTACAGAGAAGGTTCACTAGACTGATTCCTGGGATGTCAGGACTGTCATATGAAGAAAGACTGGATAGACTTGGTTTATACTCTAGAATTTAGGAGATTGAGGGGGGATCTTATAGAAAGTTACAAAATTCTTAAGGGGTTGGACAGGCTAGATGCAGGAAGATTGTTCCCGATGTTGGGGAAGTCCAGGACAAGGGGTCGCAGCTTAAGGATAAGGGGAAATCTTTTAGGACCGAGATGAGGAAAACATTTTTCACACAGAGAGTGGTGAATCTGTGGAATTCTCTGCCACAGAAGGTAGTTGAGGCCACAGTTAATTGGCTATATTTAAGAGGGAGTTAGATGTGGCCCTTGTGGCTAAAGGGATCAGGGGGTATGGAGAGAAGGCAGGTACAGGATACTGAGTTGGATGATCAGCCATGATCATATTGAATGGCGGTGCAGACTCGAAGGGCCGAATGGCCTCTACTCCTGCACCTATTGTCTATGTTTCTATGTGTGCCCTGCTGAGGAGATGCCTGGTAGAAAGCAGTGTTGTGGCATCATCAGTGGGGCAGAGAGTTGGACCCAGGCACACACACGCTGGTGTCCGAGTCTGACCGCTACAGATGAACACACAGAGCTGTGGCCAGAGTCTCTCTGACCACTGGCTGCAGAAGACAAATGATCAGACACTGGTCGGCCGTTGAGTGGTCAGCGAGGCTGGACTCTCATGGGTCTGACACTGTGACTGGTCACTGCAGTGTGTCTACAGCCAACCTCACCTCTGGGCTGTTCCAGCATGGTGCTGGAGTGGGTAGAAGTGAGGCATCACTTAGGGGTAATGTCACACGGGTAGCAACATATTAAAGATCAAAATCCAGACACAAAATACTGATCATCGCGGCATGCTGGCCTTAGGACATACAATATCTTGGCCAGAATATATTCCTCAGCTAATGCCCCTGAAGCAGGTGAGCTGGTCCTGCTGTGAGATCTTGCTGTGTCTACATCATCTGCCTAAATACTTTCAGTTGAAGTCTTTCGTCAGATGAAGGGGCTTGGAGCTTGCTCAGTCTGCAAAGGATTCTTCACTGGTGGAAGTTGTTCATTACTGTAAGCGGTAGTAACTGCAGCAGCACAGGTATTCCCGGAGATATCTAGTAGTAGTAATATGAATCAGTTCCTCTGCTCAGCAACAAGATTCATTCCACACTCTATCACAGCAGGTATCTCCCTGCAAATGAAAAGCTTCCCCGAGACTCCGAGAAATCTGTGACCTTATTTGATTGGGCACGCCAGGTTGATTGCATTCGTTGAAACAGGATGGACCACGTGAATGTTGCAATCCCCCCCCCCCCCCAAATGTGTAGCGTGTAGCTGAACCATTCGCTTCCCACTCCGCAAACATCGCCTGCCTCAGGCCGCTCTGGGCAACTGCAGCCTATTTACCGGGACCTGCCCATGGATGTGCCAGTGTCCTTGTGTGGGTGTCAATGGAAATCCTGCCGCACCCAACGTGCCCTTTACTATTTCACCCGGGGACTGACTGCCGCCGAGAGTCTGCTGCCTTAATTTTACGATGCCTTAATTGCTTGGTGCTAATCCTTGGCATTAGTTCAACACTCATTGCAGCTGGTCTACATCATGCTAATACCCCACAAAGGACTTGCGCAAGCTGCCTGGCACAGACTGAGCGGTCTATCGAGCTGGCCCACGCCTGCCAGGGAGCAGCTGACACACAGTTGGCATCGTCCAGGAGCTGGGCAGCACCTTCTGTAGGACCATGTCCTGACTGAGTGCCCGGTGCCACAGCAAGGACACCTGCGCTGTTTAGTTTTAAACCTCACCTCCACCTGTTGAACAGACTGGCCATCCACCTTATCTCTGCCTCTCATGATTTTATAAACCTCAATAAGGTCACTCAGGCACTCAGCGTGTGGACTTAGAGAATTCAATGTACATGCCACGGGGCTGCAGCTAATAACTCTCCCTCTCTCCCAGCCCATCCCAGCGCACACACATTTCTCCCACTACCTCCAAACTCCCTTCTCTTGCTCTGCCACTGTTCCTCCAGCACTTTGTGTTTTGTTCAAGATGCAGCACCTGCAGTTACTTGTGTCAAGCAGTGAAGCAGAGAAGCCTGGACAGCCCCTGATGCAGTGTGGTGACACTGCCAGCACCAGGGGCCACTAGAGATTAGAGACACAGCGTGGAAGCAGGTTCTTCAGCCCAGAGTCCACCCTCATCGACCAGCGATCACCCGTGCACTAGTTCCATTACATCTCACTTTGGCAACCTACATGCTGGAGGCAATTTTACAGAAGACAATGCCTTGTCTGTGGAGTGTGGGAGGAAATCAGAGCACCTGCAGAAAACTCATGCAGTCCCTTGAAGAACGTGCTAACTCCTCACAGACAGCACCCGAGGTCAGAGTTGAACCTGGGTCTCGGGTGCTGTGAGGCAGCAGCTCTACCCGCTGCGCCACTGTGACCCCTGCTGAGTTTGACCGAGACTCTCAGCAAGGCTTGTAATGTCCCTAGAATTTAGGAGATTGAGAGGGGATCTTATAGAAACTTACAAAATTCTTAAGGGGTTGGACAGGCTAGATGCAGGAAGATTGTTCCCGATGTTGGGGAAGTCCAGGACAAGGGGTCACAACTTAAGGATAAGGGGGAAATCCTTTAAAACCGAGATGAGGAGAACTTTTTTCACACAGAGAGTGGTGAATCTCTGGACCTCTCTGCCACAGAGGGTAGTTGAGGCCAGTTCATTGGCTATATTTAAGCGGGAGTTGGATGTGGCCCTTGTGGCCAAGGGGATCAGAGGGTATGGAGAAACGGCAGGTACGGGATACTGAGTTGGATGATCAGCCATGATCATATTGAATGGCGGTGCAGGCTCGAAGGGCTGAATGGCCTACTCCTGCACCTAATTTCTATGTTTTGTAATGTCCCAACATCAATGCTATTGCCCTTGGCCACGAGATAGATTGGATACAAGGGGCCAAGGATGCGTTTTTATTTCTAGGGAAGGCACTGATGAATGGCAATGGAGGTTTAGCTGAAACATTCTCTGCCAGAGTCAGCTGATAAATGATGAAGTGCCTCTTGTCAAACAAGATAGAGAGATCTCTGAAACCCAGTGACCCGCAGAAAAAACCACAGCTCCATATGCTGCAGATCAGAAATAGTTATTGGAATGAGAAACACACCATGGCTTTGTCTTGCTGGGGCGATGCAATGAAGAAATGCTGGCCTTGAGAAGAGGGATAATGTAAACACCGACTTTCAACAGAAAAATCCTTAAAATCAATCACCTAAAAAGGGATTTTGACAACAGTCAGTCTGACAGCAATTCATTCTGCATTGGCTTCAGCTTATTGCCTTCCCTGACATTGCAACTCCAAGCCCCATCCCTGACACTGCAATGAGGGAATGTATCTCAACTCCAAGCCCCATCCCTGACATTTTCTGGATATACTCACTCTAGTCTGTGGAATTCTCTGCCTCAGAGGGCGGTGGAGGCCAGTTCTCTGGATACTTTCAAGAGAGAGCTAGATAGGGCTCTTAAAAATAGCAGTCAGGGGATATGGGGAGAAGGCAGGTACGGGGTACTGATTGGGGATACACAAAAATGCTGGAGAAACTCAGCGGGTGCAGCAGCATCTATGGAGCGAAGGAAATAGGCAACGTTTCGGATCAAAACCCTGAAGGAAATAGGCAACGTTTCGGGTCGAAACCCTTCCGGGTTTCGGCCCAAAACGTTGCCTATTTCCTTCGCTCCATAGATGCTGCTGCACCCGCTGAGTTTCTCCAGCACTTTTGTCTACCTTCGATTTTCCAGCATCTGCAGTTCCTTCTTAAATACTGATTGGGGATGATCAGCCATGATCACATTGAATGGCGGTGCTGGTTCAAAGGGCCGAATGGCCTCGACTCCTGCACCTATTGTCTATTGTCTATTGTCTACCTGGGGTCCAGACCCTGAAGGTGTGAGTCTACCTGGAGTACAGGCCCTGAAGGTGTGAGTCTACCTGGGGTCCAGGCTACCTGGGATACAGGCCTTGAAGGTGTGAGTCTACCTGGATTTGCAGAGTAGACCCTGTGACTCAGAGACAAGAGCCGGCTGTGTTTCTGCATCTTGGCCCATGCTCGCAGTGCCATCATTCTCATGCTACTGAGGAATCAAAGTGGATGAGGTCCAGGGTCCAGGGACCAGGAGATGGTTCTGGCAGGAGTGAAGGGGGTGGAATGACCAGGGCAACATGCCTGGAGTATGCCTTCCCAATTTACACTGTCAATATTCAATGGCAATCTTGTTTAACAGTTGATTAATGCAGCTAAAGACAAGAGAGTGTGTGGCTGGAATGCTTGAGTGCAGTGTTTGTTGGCAGCGGGCGAGGACTTGGATGTCTTGTTACAGACACTGGGATCTACTGTGATGTTGGATTCATCATGTTGTGGGTCTCAGGGACAGCACCATGGTGAACATTTATTGCTCTTTCCGACTGCTCAGAGTTGGGAGGTGGAACAATCTCACACACACCCCGTCAGTCCCCCACACAGTGGCCACATTTAACCCCTCATGTGCCAGCTACACAACCCTATAGGATGACAACCTGATCTTGTGCCGCTAGTCTCTGTAACACTCATTATATTGACAATGCCCGCAGCCCTGCTGTGTACACGCTGTACCCCAAATGAAACAGGCAAGAGTTGTTGCCTGGGTTTCAACAACTAAGTTACAGAGAAAGGTTGAACAAGTTAGCTCTTTATTCTCTGGAGCGCAGAAGGTTAAGGGGGGACTTGATAGAGGTCTTTAAAATGCTGAGAGGGATAGACAGAGTTGATGTGGACAAGCTTTTCCCTTTGAGAATAGGGAAGATTCAAACAAGAGGACATGACTTCAGAATTAAGGGACAGAAGTTTAGGGGTAATATGAGGGGGAACTTCTTTACTCAGAGAGTGGTAGCGGTGTGGAATGAGCTTCCAGTGGAAGTGGTGGAAGCAGGTTCATTGGTATCATTTAAAAATAAATTGGATAGGCATATGGATGAGAAGGGAATGGAGGGTTATGGTATGAGTGCAGGCAGGTGAGACTAAGGGGAAAAAAAAGTTGTTCGGCACGGACTTGTAGGGCCGAGATGGCCTGTTTCCGTGCTGTAATTGTTATATGGTTATATGAGTTGTGACAAGAACATTCTGAAATCCAGCAGCAAGATTGGCGAATCAAATCGGACAGTGTCCATTGTGTGCTCCACACACAACTGTCATGTCTCAGTACGTTTCTCCCCGTCAGCGTGAATCCCCACATCACAGGATATTGACCCAAAGTGGGATTCACAACTCTGATCTGAACCAGTTGACCTTTTCATTTCTGCTCATGTACTGAGTGCCCTTGGAAAACACAATTGGCTGCTACTGCCAGCGTGGTTTGGTGGGTCTGCTGTAGACAATAATTATCTTTGTAAGATTGAAATTGTGATTGGATCCCTGGTTTTCTCCAGATGCTCGAGGTGACACTATGTGAATGATCTATTTAATCACAATAAGCATTGACTATGTCCTGGTAAATTAGTTCACATTAGTATATTGCCACGTGAAGACTTTGTCCAGTCAGAGAAGATTCTCCTCTGTACATGGATACAATCCAGCTGACCACAGTGGACAGGTCAAGGGTCAAGGGTACACCATCAGTGCAAGGTGTAACATTGAAATCTGATTCAAGATGGCTCAAAGGTCTCCAATGAGGTAGATGGGAGGTCAGGACCACACTCTGGCTGTTGAGAAGATCGTTCAGTTGCCTGATAACAGCCGGGAGGAAACTGTCCCAGAATCTGGAGGCTGTCCTGTTTCAGAAAACGCAGGAAATGCTCAGCAGGTCCGGTTGCATTTGGGAAAAGAGAAACAGAGTTAATATTTCTCTTTCCACAGATGCAGGCTGACCTGCCGATGGTTCCCAGCTCTGCCTGTGGTCTGTGGGATGGTGAGAGATGTGAGGGTGTGACAGGGAGAGAGAAGGGATAGGCAAGGAATTATGTGAACTGCCCATGGAATCTGAGGAGCTGTTCCTCCATTCTGACCGTCTGACCTATACTGTCCCTGCGTGTGAGAGTTTGGTCTGCGTTACGACCCTGTCCCACTTTCACAACCTTATTCAAAACCTTTGCCAAGTTTAAAGGACCTAAAAAATAAAATCAAGACTGTGATGATCTGCAAACTCCTACGACTTTCCACGACAATGTTCACGACGAGTAAAAAGTTGCAATTTCTTTCATCCCGACCATTTTTTTTGTCCCGACCACTTACAAAATTCTTAAGGGGTTGGACAGGCTAGATGCAGGAAGATTGTCCCCGATGTTGGGGAAGTCCAGGACAAGGGGTCACACAGTTTAAGGATAAGAGGGAAATCTTTTAGGACCGAGATGAGAAAAACATTTTTCACACACAGAGAGTGGTGAATCTGTGGAATTCTCTGCCACAGAAGGTAGTTGAGGCCACACAGTTCATTGGCTATATTTAAGAGGGAGTGAGATGTGGTTCTTGTGGCTAAAGGGATCAGGGGGTATGGAGAGAAGGCAGGGATGGGATACTGAGTTGGATGATCAGCCATGATCATATTGAATGGCGAATGGTGCAGGCTCGAAGGGCCGAATGGCCTCTACTCCTGCACCTATTGTCTATGTTTCTATGTTTACTCGTGGACATTTTTAATCGGGCTGGGAAAAGGTCCCGACTGACCTGATGCCCTGAGTCCCCACGGCCGGTATAACGAGCCGCTACGGTATATCTACCGACTCGTTACGAACATTCTGCGAGTTTGAATCAAGGGGAAAATGCGGGGGAATTTGTGAATATAGTGGGACTGGCCCTTTAGTTTGATCTATAAACGCATGGTATAGTGATAAGCAGCTCGGACTGTCTGTGGAGCTGCCACACACCTACCCAACACACACACTATGTTTAATAAGCTCTCATGATGACTGCACACAGCAGGAACCAGATGTAATGAGGACGTGTGGTGGATGTGTGCGGGAGATACAGTGAGGGGCGGTGGGCAAACTATTCACCCCAGCACTACAAGGAGAGATGATTAGCCAGGTGGGCCGACCATTCATTCATTCATTCATTCATTCATTCATTCATTCATCAACAGGCCTTTTAATTTATTTCAGCTGCTGTTCGGAGCAACACGTCCTGCACTGGAGCCTGGACATGAACAGGCCCCTCATACTAATCTGGATTAATGGTCCCATACAACACAATCATCTGTCTCTCTTCACTTGACAAGAGTCAAGAGAGTGTAATTATCATATGTATTGGCAATGGCAACATCCTGACTAACTGCAGCTTAACGTGCCCCATTACTGCAATCACACACAGGTAAATATAGAATTATCTTTCATACAATCAATTAATAACAGCAATACTGGCTAAACATCATTCTGTACAACTAAACTCCACAGGGCGATCAAAGATTCAGTCCGTGTTAGATCACCGTCGCTGAGCTCAGTGTTGTGCAGAGTTCAACAGCCTGATGGTTGTTGGGAAGAAGCTGTTCTTGAACCTGGAGGTCACAGTTTTCAGGCTCATGTACCTTCTTCCCCATGGTAGCAGCGAGATGGGAGAGTGGCCAAGGTGGTGTGGGTCTCTGGTGATGCTGGCTGCCTTATTGTGGCAGTGACTCCTGTAGATCTCTTCGATGGTGAGGGGGTCAGTACTGTGTGATGGACCTTCGATAGAGGGGAGGTCAGTACCCCTGGTGGAGCAGCCAATGTGTCCACCACTCTCTGTAGATCCCTTTGTTCTAGGCACTTGTGTTTGCAAACCAGATTGTGATGTTATTTATCGTACACCTGGAGAATTTCGATGGAGCATCGATGAAAAAATGACATTTTGATCGGCCTCCAAACTGTATACCAGTTATATTTCTCCTGTTTGAGATAACACTAGATGTACAGAGAGTGAGAGAGAGAGAGAGTGTGTTGCTTAAGGATTTGAGTATAGGAGCAGGGAGGTTCTACTGCAGTTGTACAGGGTCTTGGTGAGACCACACCTGGAGTATTGCGTACAGTTTTGGTCTCCCAATCTGAGGAAAGACATTCTTGCCATAGAGGGAATACAGAGAAGGTTCACCAGACTGATTCCAGGGATGTCAGGACTTTCATATGAAGAAAGACTGGATAGACTCGGCTTGTACTCGCTAGAATTTAGAAGATTGAGGGGGGATCTTATAGAAACTTACAAAATTCTTAAGGGGTTGGACAGGCTAGATGCAGGAAGATTATTCCCGATGTTGGGGAAGTCCAGAACAAGGGGTCACACAGTTTAAGGATAAGAGGGAAATCTTTTAGGACCAAGATGAGGAAAACATTTTTCACACAGAGAGTGGTGAATCTGTGGAATTCTCTGCCACAGAATGAAGTTGAGGCCACAGTTCATTGGCTATATTTAAGAGGGAGTTAGATGTGGCCCTTGTGGCTAAAGGGATCAGGGGGTATGGAGAGAAGGCAGGTACGGGATACTGAGTTGGATGATCAGCCATGATCATATTGAATGGCGGTGCAGGCTCGAAGGGCCGAATGGCCTCTACTGCTGCACCTATTTTCTGCGTTTCTATGTTTCTATCCTGAGGCCCTGACATGAGGTTGTGGCCAAAGTATTTGATGGCCAGCACGAGGCCAGCGGTCAGCCTTTATCTGAGTTTTTCACATGGTCAGGAGCATGGAGAATCCCGTGATACTCTGTCAATGAAGCATCATCTGTGCAGAGCCCGTCTTGCAAATGCTGAGGAGCTGCTCATGACATCGATATTGTTTGAGGAGTCTGGGAGTCTAGACAGAGAGAATGCTGCAATGTCTGAAGAATGTCTGAAGAAGGGTCCCGTCACCGATTCCTTTTTTCCACAGATGTTGCCTGACCCTTGATTAGTACATGGACCTCTAGATTAGTACGGGTGTCAGAGGTTATGGGGTGAATGACCCCCTGAGTGTGGAAGTGGCTGAGAGAATCTCGGAGGGAGGGGGTCTGTGGGGGACAATAAAATGGGATTGGTATAAATATGTGGGAAGGAACAGCAGATGCTGGTTTAAACTGAAGAGAGACACAAAAAGCTGGAGTAACTCAGCGGGACAGGCAGCGTCTCTGGAGAGAAGGAATGGGCGATGTTTCGGGGCGAGACCCTTCTTCAGACTGGTTAGGGATAAGGGCAACAAGGGATAAACGGTGATGTAGAGAGATCAAGAACAATGAATGAAAGATGTGCAGAAATGTAACAATGATAAGGGAAGCAGGCCGTTGTTAGCTGTTTGTTGGCACGGACTAGATGGGCTGAAGGGCCATCACTGTGACTGACTCTACAATGGGCTTGAGCGGAGGGTGTGCAGCCCAGTTGCCAGACCCCAACCCTGAGGTGAGCTGCTTTCCCATCTCCCGTTACCATGGTGACATAGACTCAGGGAGGTACCCTGGGCAATATCTATTCTCAATCTACACCACTCAATGAATGACCTGCTCCACTTCACCTTGTTGTTTGTGGCAGCTCCTTCTTTGTACAACTGGAGATTGTACACACCTGTCCGTCTGCCTCACCTGGGGATTTACCTGGCTGCATCGCCGCGCTCTCCCCCACACCTGCCCCCACCCACACACACACCCCACTGTCCCCACCCCCACACCTGCCCCCCCCCCCACCTGTCCCCCCCCACACACCCCACACCTGTCCCCACCCCACCCCTGTCCCCCCCCCCAACACCTGCCCCCCCCCACACACACCTGTGCCCCCCCCACCACCCCCCCCCCACCTGCCCCCCCCACACACACCTGTGCCCCCCCCCCACCCCCCCCCCCCCACACCTGCCCCCCCCCCCTCACACACACTGCCCCCCCCACACACCACCCCCCCCCCCCCTCCCCCCACACACACCTGCCCCCCCCCACACACACACCTGTGCCCCCCCCCCCACACACACCTGCCCCCCCCCCACACACACCACCTGTGCCCCCCTGCCCCCCCACACACCTGCCCCCCCCACACACACACCTGTCCCCCCCCCCCCCCCCCCCCCCCCCCCCCCCCCACACACCCACACCTGCCCCCAACCCACCCACACACCTGCCCCCCCCACACACCTGGCCCCCCCCCCACACACACACCTGCCCCCCCCCACACACACCCACCCCCCCCCCCACACACACACCTGCCCCCCCCCCCACCCCCCTGCCCCCCACCCACACCCCCCCCCCCCTCCCCCACCACACACCCACCCCCCCCCCCCCCACACACCTGCCCCCCCCCACCCACCTGCCCCCCCACACCACCTGTGCCCCCCCCCCCACACCACCTGCCCCCACCACACACACCTGCCCACCCCCACACCACACACCTGCCCCCCCCCCCACACCTGCCCCCCCCCCCCCCCACACCCCACACCCCCCCCCCCACACACCCTGCCCCCCCCCCTGCCCCCCCCCACACACCTGCCCCCCCACCACACACACCCCTGCCCCCCCCCCCACACACACACTGCACCCCCCCCCCCACCCCCACCCCCCACCCCCCCCCCCCCACACACACACCTGCCCCCCCCCCCCACACCTGCCCCCCACACACACACCTGCCCCCCCCCCACACACACCTGCCCCCCCCCCACACACACACCCCTGCCCCCCCACCACACCACTGTGCCCCCCCACACACACCTGCCCCCCCCCCCCCACACCACACCCTGCCCCCCCCCCCACACACACACTGTCCCCCCCCCCCCCCCCCCCCCACACACACCTGTCCCCCCACCCCCCCCCCCCACACACCCACACCCCCCCCCCACACACCCTCACCCCCCCCACCCACCCACTCCCCCCACACACACACACCCCCCCCCACACCCCCCCCCCCCCCCCCCCCCCCCCCCCCACCCACACCACCCCCCCCCACACACACCTGTCCCCCCCCCACACACCCCCCCCCCCACACACCTGGCCCCCCCCCACCCACACCCCCCCCCCACACACCTGTTCCCCCCCCCCACACACACACTGTCCCCCCCCCACACACACACCTGCCCCCCCCCACACACACCTGCTGCCCCCCCCCCACACACACTGCTGCCCCCCCCCCCACCCCCCCACCCCCCCCCACACACAACCCCCCCCCCCACCACACACCCCCCCCCTGCACACCTGTCCCGCCCCCCCCACACACCTGTCCCCCCCCCACACACCTGCCCCCCCCCCACACACACCTGCCCCCCCCCCACACACCCCCCCCCACCTGTCCCCCCCACACACACCCGTCACACACACCTGTCCCCCCCCCACACCACACACCCTGCCCCCCCCCCACACACACACCTGTCCCCCCCCACACACAAACCTGTCCCCCCCCCCCCACACACACACCCCTGTGGCCCCACCCACACACCACACACACACACCTGTGCCCCCCCCCCACACACCTGTGCCCCCCACACACACCTGCCCCCCCACACACACACACACACACCTGTGCCCCCCCCACACCTGCACACACCTGTGCCCCCCCCACACACACTGCCCCCCCCCACACCACACACACCTGCCCCCACACACACACCTGTCCCCCCCCCACACACACACCCTGCCCCCCCCACACACACACCTGCCCCCCCCACACACCCCTGCCCCACACACACACACCTGTCCCCCCCCCCACACACACCTGTGCCCCCCACACACACCTGCCCCCCCCCCACACACCCACCTGTCCCCCCCCCACACACACACCTGCCCACCCCCCCCACACACACCTGCCCCCCCCCCACACACACCTGTCCCCCCCCCCACACACACCTGTCCCCCCCCCCACACACACACCCTGTCCCCCCCCCACACACCACACCTGCCCCCCCCCACACACACCCACCCCCACCCCCCCCCCCCACACACACCTGTCCCCACCCCCCCACACACACCTGCCCCTCACACCTGGAGCGTTGTTTTGCTGCGTTTCTACTGTACGACGGGTCTCGCTCAGTGACTGAGCCGACAATCCCAGGCCCAGGATTCCGCCCGGCTCAGTGTGAAACTGCTCACCGCACGGGGCTGGGAATCTGGGAATCTCAAGATGCAGCGTAATTGCACAGATAAGGTGGCACAGGAGGCCTGCGAAAGGTGATATAATTCACACCCTGAGCTGCAGAAGCAATAATAAGCGAGGCAGCCTGTAATTTGTCTGAGAGACACTTATTTTCTCCAAGAATAATGGCTCTGAAGGAGCTTGTTTTCCTGTGTAAACAGCGTGCCCAAGATTCATGGAAATTTGTTTCTAATTAGCAAATCAATAGCGATGACTGACTGCAGCCGTGATGACGGTCATTATGATTTGGAGGTTCCATTGTACACACACTGCCGCTCTGCTGTATGTAGTGTGTGTAGATTCATTCCACCCGCCCCATGCAGCAGCAGCAGCAGCAGCAGCAGCAGCAGCAGCAGCCCTGCCTGGAAATATCAGCTCATCCTCCAACCTGTGGTCCATGGAGCCTTCTATAACACAGCCTGCCAGGAACTGCAGCTCATCTAACCTGCAGGGGGAGGGGGAAGGGGGACAGGGGGGCAGCTTCAGTGAGACCACCACCCAAGGCCTCAGCCGAAGAAAGACCCCTGCCTCTCCACACCACATAAAAGCCCCTGTTCCAGTGTCCGAGTGTCTCCTCACCCCACAGCGCTCCAAGATCTCCCCTCTACCCACACAGCTTCCTCTTCTAGTTAGTCCTGGACAGTGGCGGACTGGGTCTAAAAATATTGGTTGCCAGGCAACAAAGGGGGCCCACTTGCCATCGGGCAAGCTGACACCCTGGCCAGTCCGCCACTGTTCATGGAGTACTCTACAGTCTGGAGAAGGGTCTCGATGGGGGGGTGGGGGGGGGGGGGGATGGGAGGGGGGTTGGGGTGGGTGATGGGGGGTGGGGATGTGGTGTGGTTGGTTGGGGGGGGGGTTGGATGGGGGTGGGGGGGGTGGGGTGGTGGTCTATGTGGGGGGATGGTGGTCTATGTGTCTACATCAGTATCCACTACAGCTACAGGGAGCTGGTTGGAGCTCACGTTGTCCATCCTGCCCTAGTGACATTTTACATGTGGCTAACTCCCAGGTTCAGCAACATCTGTCCAGATGTCAGAGTCAACATGTGGCTGTCAGTAACGGCACCGTCGTGTCATCTCACCCACCGACTGTAACAAGGCAGGGTCCACAACCAATGCCTGGCACTTCTCATCGCTATCCTTACTAATTACCAGAAAGAAAAGCTGATCAAGGGATAGTTAGCATGGAAGTCTTGAAGGGAAACAGTTGCTTGAACAACCTTATTGATTTTATTAAAAGGTAACAGAGAGAGAAGACATTGATTATGTAGTAGATATATTTTATCTGATCTTAAAATGCCCTTTGATATGGTGTCCTATTATAGAGCAGGAGGTAAGGCAGCTAACACTGTCAGTGCTGGTATACTCAGGACAGGAGCAAGATTCAAGATTCAAGGGAGTTTGTTGTCATGTGTCCCAGATTGGACAATGACATTCTTGCATTTGCTTCAGCACAACAGAACATTGTAGGCGTGAATACAGAACAGATCAGTGTGTCCACTGGTCCCTGCCATATAAATAATCAGATAAAGTGCACTGGGCTATTAATGTTCAGAGTTTTCTTTGAGTTGAGTTTAATAGCCTGATGGCTGTGGGGAAGTAGCTATTCCTGAACCTGGTTGTTGCAGTCTTCAGGCTCCTGTACCTTCTACCTGAAGGTAGCGGCGAGATGTGTGTGTGGCCAGGATGGTGTGGGTCTTTGATGATGTTGCCAGCCTTTTTGAGGCAGCGACTGCGATAAATCCCCTCGATGGCAGGGAGGTCAGAGCCGATGATGGACTGGGCAGTGATTACTACTTTTTGCAGCAGAGGGAGTGTGTCTGGTCACCATTCACTGGGCACCTGGTCCCATTCAACCATGGCTAATCTATCTCTCCCTTCTAACCCCATTCTCCTGCCTTCTCCCCATAACCAGTGACCCCTGACATCTTCTTGTTATGGAGTCCACGCACGAGATCAGAAGTTGTTTGGCCAGAGCTGACCACGTGTCTGGACATCGGCACGCAATGGTGTCTGTCTTGTCGCCTCTTGTACGTGGCGGTGGAAACAGGGCCGCGATCAACGTGAACGCTCTTCCCTTGACCCCACCACTGACATGGGCAGGTTCGATGGCCAGAATCTTTATCTCTTGGTTGAGGCAACCACAACAAGATGCATGGGAAAGGGAATCTGAGGAGAACGTTTCGGTTTAGATGTAGAGAGTGATTATTATCTGCAACTTGGTCCCAGGAGTTTGAATTAAACACAATTACTATGTTTCAGGAACAGTTATAAGGACATTTCAATACGCAAGGCCTGGAACAATATGGACCAATGTGAGTGCAAATGGATTTGGTGTAGATGGGTAAAAGGGTTGGCATGGATGTGATGGGCAGAAGGGCCTGTTTCTGTGCTGTACCACTGTGTGTGTGCGTGTGTGTGTGTGTGTGTGTGTGTGTGTGCGTGCGTGCGTGCGTGCGTGTGTGTGTGTGTGTGTGCGTGTGTGTGTGCACTTGTGTGTGTGTGTGTGTGTGCGTGCGTTGCGTGTGTGTGTGTGTGTGCGTGTGCGTGTGCACGTGTGTGTGTGTGTGCGTGCGTGCGTGTGCGTGCGTGTGCGCGTGTGTGTGTGTGTGCGTGTGCGTGTGTGCGTGTGTGCGTGCGCGTGCGTGTGTGTGTGTGTGTGTGTGCACGTGTGCGTGTGTGTGTGTGTGTGGCATTTAGTGGCCCTTTGTTTGACCCATCATCTCCTCCTCTCCCAATTGTCTAAAATTAACATAACATTAAGTTTATCAATTAGCATGTCAGTTCATCATCTTTAATTCATTATTGTAATTAATTAAGCCCATTTTTTTTTCTACATATCCCAATGTGGTTTCTGGGGTATTTAAAACAGTCTGTCAAATGAATTGAAATTGGATCTTCTCTGCCACTGCCTGAGGTTTGAGAGGAGTTCATGGTGTCACGGTATCTGGGCACTTTCCGCCTCTTCTGTTGGGTCATGCATGGCTCTGATGTAACTAGAATCACGTGACGTTGTTTAATATCCCTTCAACACCAACAAGAAAAAGATCAACTGCAGAATACCCTGAGTAATCTGAAATATAAGCAGAAAGTACTGGGAATCTCTGATGAAAGGTTATCGACCTGAAATTAAATCCCACTCCGTTGACCTCTGACTGGCATGTCAAACGTTCTCTGTTTATATATCCCAAGATTTATCGGTTCCAGTTTGCATCCCAAGAGGTTAGAGGTGGGTGAGTTATGCCTGACTTTGTACAGAGATATTTGCCACACCAATCCTGAACCAATAAGACCACAGTATTGCGTACAGTTTTGGTCTCCTAATCTGAGGAAAGACATTCTTGCCATAGAGGGAGTACAGAGAATGTTCACCAGACTGATTCCTGGGATGTCAGGACTTTCATATGAAGAAAGGCTGGATAGACTTGGCTTGTACTCGCTAGAATTTAGAAGATTGAGGGGGGATCTTATAGAAACTTATAAAATTCTTAAGGGGTTGGACAGGCTAGATGCAGGAAGATTATTCCCGATGTTGGGGAAGTCCAGGACAAGGGGTCACAGTTTAAGGATAAGGGGGAAATCTTTTAGGACCGAGATGAGAAAAACATTTTTTTTCCCACACAGAGAGTGATGAATCTGTGGAATTCTCTGCCACAGAAGGTAGTTGAGGCCACACAGTTCATTGGCTATATTTAAGAGGGAGTTAGATGTGGCCCTTGTGGCTAAAGGGATCAGGGGGTATGGAGAGAAGGCAGGTACGGGATACTGAGTTGGATGATCAGCCATGATCATATTGAATGGCGAATGGTGCAGGCTCCAAGGGCCGAATGGCCTCTACTCCTGCACCTATTGTCTATGTTTCTATGTTTCTACAAGACATTGCATCTACTACGCCATTCAATCATGGCCGAACTATCTCCTTCCCAATTCCATTCTCCTGCCTTCTCCCCGTAACCTCTGATGCCCTTAGTAATCAATAACGTACCAATATCCGCTTTGAACATACCCAATGACTTGGCCTCCAAAGCCATCTGTGGCCATGAATTCCACAGATTCACCAGCCTCTGTTGTGCTGTGACCACAACTGTGGCCAATGGTCTCACCACCTCTAGATATCTTTATATCCCAGTCAGAGAGTTAAAAAAACACATTGTACCAATCCTCTGGATTCTAGTTTAGTTTGATCTATTGTCCTGTGTGCGGAGGTGCAGAGAAAAGATCTGGTCAAAGAAATGAATATACATCATCACAAAAGTATAAAGGGTTACCCCCTGATCCCTTTAGCCACAAGGGCCACATCTAACTCCCTCGTAAATATAGCCAATGAACTGTGGCCTCAACTACCATCTGTGGCAGAGAATTCCACAGATTCACCACTCTCTGTGTGAAAAATGTTTTCCTCATCTCGGTCCTAAAAGATTTCCCCCTTATCCTTAAACTGTGTGACCCCTTGTCCTGGACTTCCCCAACATCGGGAACAATCTTCCTGCAACTAGCCTGTCCAACCCCTTTAGACATCGAGTGCAAAATGAAGTCTGATTAAAGATAGTCCACAGATCTCCAATGAGGTAGATGAGAGGTCAGGACAGCACTCGAGCTGATGGGAGAAACGTTCAGTTGTCTGATATCAGCCGGGAAGAAACTGTCCCTGAATCTGGAGCTTTGCATCCTCAAACATTTGTATCTCTTGTCTGATGGGAGAGGGGAGAAGAGGGGGGTGGACCAGAAAGAGACTGGTCCTTGCCGAGGCAGCGTGGTATAGATTGAGTCAATGTGTGACGGTGTGTGGCCACATCCACAACTCTGCATCTTCTTGTGGTCTTGGATGGAGCAGTTCCCAAATCAACCATGCATTTCACTAAAATGCTTTGTGTGACCTATCTGTGGAAGTTGGTGAGGGTTGTTGGGGGCATACCAAACCTACTAAGCCTTCTCAGGAAGTAGAGGTGTTGGTGCTTTCTTACCTATTGCTTTGAAGTGTAAAGGGCCGGTCCCACCAGCATGCGACTCCATGCGGCAAGCGCGACCTAACGTGGTCGCTTGAGACGTACGGCCTCGCGGGGCCGGTCCCACTTCGATCGCCGGAGCCGTATGTAGTTGTGCGGAGCTGGTCCCGACATCGCGCGGGCTCCGAAAAACTGACCGTGTTTAAAAATTCCGCACAGCAACGGCCTGCCGGCCCACAGCCGCCTCGACTGCTCAATAATTGCACCTTAAAACCGCTCTGCTTTCTGCACCTGTACATCTCTGACTATCTCACCTGTGACAGAGGCTGAGGAGTGAAGTATGTCAAATCCTGAGAGGTCAGCTGCTGAAATAAATTCATCTAGAGGGGCATCGCTTCAAGGCAACAGTTTGGAGGAGATGTGGGTGAGGACTGTTTGTACACAGAGCGTGGTGGGTGCATGGAACATGCTGCCGTGGTGGTCTTGGAGACACGTACAACAGCAATGTTTTGGGGCATTTAGAGACCACATGTGATTACAAGGATACAGACTATATGCAGGCAGTTGGATTACTGTAATTTGACATTGTGGTTAGCACAGAGATAGTGGGCTGAAGGGCCTGGTACTGTGATGTGTTGGTCTGCATTCTACATTCTTTGTTTTCAAATCTCACCTTAAAACTTTGGCCACTAGCTTTGGACAGCATTCCCGTGGGAAACTGCGAGTGGCTACCTACCCTATCCTGACCTCTCATCGTTTTGTGTCTCTGTATCATGAGCGCTCTTGCTGAAGGCAGGAGCGGGATCTTCATGGTTGGAGAAGCTGCAAGTGGAACTCAACATTGTGCAATCAGCAGTAAGCACGAGTTAGTTGACCTGCTGAAGGAGGCAAGGTAATTCATGAAGCAGCTGGCTGGGCTGGCAACATGCCCCTGCAGCATAGTGCTTGGGCACCAGCTACCGACCAACCCACTGCCTTCCTTTGTGTAAAACCTAAACACTGCAGGAGCAGAACAGCCAGAGTAACGCTAGGAAAATGCTGGTAGTTCTCAGCAGGTCAGGCAGCATCTGTGAAGAGAGGAACGGGAGATCAAGTCCCAACGTTAACACTTTCATCTGGTTTGGAAGGGAGAAGGCCAATGAGTTGAAGATGCTGATAGAATGGAGCAGCTGGGCTTGTACACCCTGGAGATTAGAAGGATGAGCGGGGATCTCATTGAAACATATAAGATTGTTAAGGGTTTGGACACGCTAGAGGCAGGAAACATGTTTCCGATGTTGGGGGTGCCCAGAACCAGGGGCCCCAGTTTAAGAATAAGGAGTAAGCCATTTAGAACAGAGACGATGAAACACTTTTTCTCACAGAGAGTGGTGAGTCTGTGGAATTCTCTGCCTCAGAGGGCGGTGGAGGCCGGTTCTCTGGATGCTTTCAAGAGAGAGCTAGACAGGGCTCTTAAAGATAGCGGAGTCAGGGGATATGGGGAGAAGGCAGGAACGGGGTACTGATTGGGGATGATCAGCCATGATCACATTGAATGGCGGTGCTGGCTCGAAGGGCCGAATGGCCTCTACTCCTGCACCTATTGTCTATTGAACAATAACCAGGACCTTGGTGATCTAGACCAGTGTTTCTTAAACTGGTGAATGAAATTATTTGGGGGTAAATGAGTTAATTTTTTTTTTTGCTGATGTGACAAAATAAATTATATGTAAAATTATACACGGGGGAATAACGAAAATTACCAAAAAACAAGAAAATTTACTCGAGGGTGGATGAAATTTTGTGAAGGGTGAATGAGACTGACAGAGTAATAAGCTGCTGGTCTAGAGTATTGGGGCTCGTCCCATTTGCTGCTCTCTTCCCCATATCCCTCCAACGCTCCTGTCCATAAAACCTGCCATCATGTCTGCCTGCAATTGCCAACACACTCTCTCCCAGTGAAGAGATTTCTTGACTCCTCATCTCCTCAATCATGACCTGGACTCTGATGTAAAGGTGAGGCCCTCTCTCCTCTTCTCCATCGAGGGTCATCGTGCCTTTGGTCATCTGGGACTGCTGCAGGGATACGGAGGGAATGTACAGACAATGTTTCAGCCTGAAGAATGGACCTCTCCATCCACAGATGCTGCCTGACCCTCTGATGACCAGATTCCAGCACCTGCAGTTTCTCGTGCCCCCCCCTCTTCAAGGTGACAGTATATTGATAGAGTTACCCTCTCCCCATCTCACAACTTTCTTATCAATGAACAACGCTTGAAAGAGTAAAATGTGCCCGACCTTCACTCAGCTCAACTGTGTTGGTTCATGTCCATCACTTGCTTCCACTCGGGTGAAGGGGGGGGGTTGTAAAGAATGAATGGACTCCTGTGGGGGGATTGGGGGGGGGTGGATTGGGGGTGTAGGGGGGAGTGGGGGGGGGGATGGGTGTATTGGGGGAGGGGTGTATTGGGGGAGGAGGGGTGTATTGGGGGGAGGGGTGTATTGGGGGAGGGGTGTATTGGGGGGAGGGGTGTATTGGGGGGAGGGGTGTATGGGGGGAGGGGTGTATTGGGGGGAGGGGGTGTATTGGGGGGGGTGTATTGGGGGGAGGGGTGTATTGGGGGAGGGGTGTATGGGGGGAGGGGGTGTATTGGGGGAAGGGGTGTATGTGGGGGGGAGGGGTGTATTGGGGGAGGGGGTGTATTGGGGGGAGGGGTGTATTGGGGGGGAGGGGGTGTATTGGGGGAGGGGTGTATGGGGGGAGGGGTGTATTGGGGGATGGGGGAGGGGTGTAGGGGTGTTGGGGGGAGGGGTGTATGGGGGAGGGGTGTATGGGGGGGAGGGGTGTATGTGGGGGAGGGGTGTATTGGGGGAAGGGGTGTATTGGGGAGGAGGGGTGTATGGGGGGGGGGGTGTGTGTGGGGGGAGGGGTGTGTGTATTGGGGGGAGGGGTGTGTGGGGGGAGGGGTGTGTGGGGGGGAGGGGTGTATTGGGGGAGGGGTGTATTGGGAGGAGGGGTGCATTGGGGGAGGGGTGTATTGGGGGGGAGGGGTGGGTGTATTGGGGGGGGGGGTGTATTGGGGGGGTGTAGGGGGTGAGGGGTGTATTGGGGGTGAGGGGTGTATTGGGGG
Organism: Leucoraja erinaceus; assembly: GCF_028641065.1. Taxonomy (NCBI): domain Eukaryota; kingdom Metazoa; phylum Chordata; class Chondrichthyes; order Rajiformes; family Rajidae; genus Leucoraja; species Leucoraja erinaceus. The sequence continues at coordinate 803,380 of NC_073412.1, read as the reverse complement.
TGGGGTGTATTGGGGGGGAGGGGTGTATTGGGGGGGGTAGGGGTGAGGGGTATATTAGGGGGGGTGTATGGGGGAGGGGTGTATGGGGGAGGGGTGTAGGGGGAGTGTATGGGGGGAGGGGTGTTGTATTGGGGCGAGAGGGTATTGGGGGGAGGGGTGTATTTTGGGGGGGTAAAGGGTGTATTGGGGGAGGGGTGTATTGGGGGGTAAAGGGGGTGGGGGAGGGGTGTATGGGGGGGTGTAGGGGTGTGTATTGGGGGGAGGGGTGTATATGGGGGGAGGGGTGTATTGGGGGGGGGTGTATGGGGGGGTAAAGTAGGGGGGGGAGGGGTGTATGGGGGGGGGGGGTATTGGGTGGTGGGGGAGGGGGGGGGGGGTATTGGGGGGTATGGGGGAGGGTGGTGTGTAAGGGGTAAAAAATGGGGGGTGGGGGGGGGTGTATTTGGTGGGGGAGGGTGGGATTGGGAAAGGGAGGAATGGTTTGAGCTTGAGCTTGAGTATACCGGGCGGGTTGGCGGTGCCGGGCACTGTTTGGGGAGGGGGGCAGCGCTGGGGGGGGGGGTGAGGGGGTGGGAGAGGGGGTGAACTAGCGGGACTGTCAGCGCCCCATGCGGGCTGTGCCGGGCTGAGCCAAGGTTACCGTGTGTATCCTCGGGGGGAAGGAGGGAGAGGGGGGAGACGGGGAGCAGTGTCTCTCTGTGTCTCTGTGTCTCTGTGTCTCTGGCCACCGGCTAGCGGGGTCCGGCATCCAGCGGGTGGAGTGTGGATTGTGTGGGACTGCGGATTGCGGGCGGGTTGGGTTGGTGCAACAGCGGGCGGGTTTGCTGGTCCTCGCCTCTCACCGAGCCGTCACGTTAGCCTGAGCTGAGCTGAGCTGAGC